>NC_050518.1:1029113-1061863 GCF_002922805.2 Oryzias melastigma
GGGGTCTCCCTTCATGAATTTCCCGTTTCAATAAAGGAGAGGGGCGCTCCCCAGTCAGGGGGAGGCTTTGAGCCCTCCCCGGCCCTCCAGAGGAAGAATGCGGAGGGTGAATGGGCACCTGGCGGGCAGGCGCCGGACGGGCAGGGTGAGGCCGCCACGCCGCGCCGCGCTGAGGGGGGTTTGCGGTTCCGAGGCCCCGGGCTGGGCATGGGGGGTGCCGCACAAAGGGTTTTTACTCCCTCCCGGGGGCGCAGGAGGTCCCCGTCCGCCTCGACCCTGGAGGACGACGACAACGGACGCTCCGCGGCAGCGGCGACGCCTTTCCTTTTCCGGTAATGATCCTTCCGCAGGTTCACCTACGGAAACCTTGTTACGACTTTTACTTTCTCTAAATAGTCAAGTTTGATAGTCTTCTCGGCGCCATCGCTGTATGAGCTTTCACCATCGTCATCCGAAGCCCCTGTATCCTCAGATGAGGAAACCTCCGGTTCAAACTGGTAGGGCTGTACACCCTCCGAACCCTGTGTCCTTAAAATTCCGGTGTTTGATGAAGGCTCATCACCTTCATCCAAAGAAATATCCGCTAAATCGTGGTCTACGTCGCTTCTCAAACCGTCCACCATTGTTGTTTACACTCTGGGATCCGTGAAGTGACGTCACGCACAGCCCCCGCCCATCACCACCTATCGCCCAAATTTAAAGCTGTGCACGACCATAAAATGATCAATAAAATCGTGCTGGATCATTTTAAGTGAATATTTTTATCAGATTCGTTTTCCAAGTTCCATTGACTCTCTAAATTTAAAAAAAAGCATGTGATCATGGGTAGAACACATGGTTTGAAACATAAGGCTCCTGGTGTACACAAAATTAAAAAAAATGGTAGGTAACTAATTATTTGAGTAGGAACTATGCAAAAGAGGAACCAAAGCGTGAACAAAAGCTTTAAAAAAAACAATCAAGTAATCAATTCTGATTCATTCTATCATTAGATTAAGAAGGCTGATTTGCAGCTGCATGTTCTCAATAAGAGAAATCCATTCGCCCCTGCTTCCCAGCCCGCCTCAGGTCTTTAAGGAGTCGGGTCACGATGACGCCTCCTGGATAGACACCTTCATTTTTAACAGACTTATAAAAAGTCTATTTGAGGCGGCCCAACAGGCATGAAATGTGAAAAGAAGACATTGGAGGACAGAAAATGCAAAGGACTCAAATTACAGCCCACATCGCTTCACCACTCCTGAGTACAGTCACTGCTCCGCAAGACACCAAAAAGCCTTTTAAACCACCGTTTAATCCCAACTAATGAATTACAACTCCGGCCTGGTAAGTAGAGCTTAACTGTAATTGAATGAAGTAAATTTCTCTCATTCAGAGAAAAGGAGGAGCCGAGAAAAGTGGGAATTTATTGTTAGCTTACTAAGAGAAAGCTGGCCTTGAGTTCACAAAACCATCTTAAGGAAAGGGTGGGGGTGTTCAATTCCTGCCCGTGCCACCCCTCCCTGACCTTTCTGAAATGGACTTTAATGCATAAAGTGGATTAAAGCGGAATTAATCATGTGTTGGGACTGGGTCACGGACGGAAGGGGGGGGTCACACAGTTCCCTGTATGACACACGCACTTGCACACACACACCCCCACACGTGCACTGTGTCAAAACATCTGAAAATACTTGCTCACCAGATTTAAAGAGCTTCCTTCACCAGTCTTTCTGCAGACGATTTCAGTCTGAAGTTGATTCAAAATACAAATATATTACACCATTACGGACCATTTAAACAAAAATTTTGTTTCATTTTTAAGCAACAGATTGTGAAGATATTGAGGTAGAATTTCCCTCATTGGGTGAGCATCTCCAGCAGAACCAGACTCAGTAGAGACGATAATTGGTGGTGACCAGTTGTGGCCATGAAAAAACAGAACAAGAGAAACAGAAAAACATAGAAACATTCTGTCATAAAACTAAAAGCAACAGTGAGGGTTCTTACAGCTGAAGAACCAAATGTATTGGCCAAGGACATCATATTTAACCTTGACCAAACTGCCAGTAAGCTCCTGAGCACACGGAAACACAGCCAACTATTAGGTCGAATTCTTCCCCTATCCCATCGGCTTATTCCTATCCCTACATTTGGCCCTCCAAACAGAGAGTTATAGAAAAATAGTGTCTTCTGCTACTCCCACTTGATGATGTCATCAATAGTCAACGATGAGCAACGTTTGAGTGGAAGGAGTGTGGACTTCTAACAAGCTTACTCACGATTGGCGACAGTTGTTGCCTTAGAAACGTGACTAAGACCGACTCGGACAAATCACTGTCATCTAGCTCCAAAATGGCGAAGTCCAAATCATGGAAAAATGGCGACTGAATTTGTATAATTTCGCTGAAGCCAGAAGTAAGGCATTTTGTACTGGTGACATCATATATGCTTGGTTCAGTTTGATTATACAGTCAAGGCCTCCAACCTTACATTACAGGTGCACAGTTTTTAACCAAATGCCGACTTGGATAAGGAAAAAAGGGCATAAAGGAATCTATTTGTCTACAAGTGTATGCATCAAAATGGAACAAAGCAATGAGCTTGTAGTCCGCCATACATAATTTTAACGTCACAAATACACTCCTTTTCAAACTTGGTTTTTATCTGCGCCTGATTCACAACAATTTGAATAAAGAAATACTCAGAAATGCAATTTTGAGCTTAATTTTATGTCCTCCATCATCAGAAAAAAGCCTCAAGAACATGTTAAAAACAAGAAAAACACCATTTTCATTGGAGTGGGTGTTTAAAGGGTTTTTGGAAGCATTTGTAGACATAAATTTGTCTAATAAAAAAAAATCACGATGAATTGATTCTATTGGTGCATTCCTGCTTGCCTGTGAAGACAGTGGTCTTTGGTTTGGTTGTTGTAAGTTATGGTATGGGTTTTGGTCATGTTCTGTTTTGAATCATTCATCAATTACATCAGTTTTTAGTTCGTCATGATCCACACCTGTCTTCATTTCAATTAATTACCCTCAGTCTATTTAAGTGTCTGGTTTTCAGTTCTTCCTCATCAGGTCAACGGGTGTTCTTGGATATTTGTCATGTTTTGGTTAATTTATTGAAGGTATGTAGTTGGTCTCCTGCATTTGGGTCCTTCAACCACCATTCCTGATATTGGCCAGTAGCCACGACTCATTTTCACCTGGACACACCGACTAATAGTGGAATCAACTGATTTGTGCTTCTGTGGGAAATAAGAAAATATATTTCATCTTCATTCAAAGCTGACACCAAAACTGTGAAAAATCAAATGTGGTTTTGTTAGAAATCACTTTATTTCCAGGTGCCTTCAGGGAACGCCTCCGATGAAGTCTGAGCTGTTATCACACGAGCAGCGTGGGCTAAATGTGGGCTGACCATGAGTTTGTGTCTCCTGTGATCCAGAGAAGCCTCAGGGTTAGAGACATGAGTGGGGGGGGCTAACTGCTGTAGCTCTGAGACGCAGCCTCTGAGGGCAAGGAAAGCCGTACTCCACCCAGCAGCAGCAGCTGAACGAAGGAGGGCTCTACTCTACAGGGATACGTGATCCTCTCAGAAGAGAGCAGCTCTGCTGAGAGTGTAAGTGACTGAGAAAAAAGGAAGCAGAAGTCATACCGAATAAATCAGTGCTAAATTAATGGAGAATTAATAGAAGAAAGGAGAGACTGGGAACAGTTTTTCGAGAAAAAAGAAGAGAAATTAAGGAGGAGAGGAAGGAAGGCGGAGAGGAAGCACTGCAGTGCTGCTCCATGCTCTGGCGGAGGTTAGTCTTGTGCACTGCAGCAGTACAGTAACACCAAAGATCAGATCCTCCTCCTCCTCCTCTTCGCTGCCGTCGTCCGCCTGCCGCCACACATCAGAGCGATCCTCTTCATCGGATGTGACAGCTCACAAAGTCAGAGTCTTCGCTAAAATAGCCTCCATACGGCTGTTACAAGCAGCCGAGCTCCGCTTACAGCGCTGACAGCATCACATTTCAGCTCCAGCTGGAGACACGGTGGGGGGAGGATGAGGAGGGAGACGCCAACCCTTTTCACTTTCCTGTTAAAGCCTCAATCAAACATCATCAGGGCTGAGATGTCCTCACTAGAACTAACGAATCAGCTTCTTTGTTAACAGGTGGAAGGATCAGACTCTAATGTTTTCTAATTTCCAGGATTTCACAGGCATCTTTTTTTTGCTCAAACTTTCTGACAATTTCTCAAAAAATTGGACCTCAAATTAGAATATTTTCTTTTTTTTTATTTATTTTTTTATTCCATGCAAACTCAGTCTCCAGGAATCAACTTCAACCACTTCACTTACTGCACAAATGTTTGAGATACCCCTGAACAGGTTTCTGAATCTTTTTTTTTTTCAATATTTGAAGAGTGTGTCAAAAGTTAAAATCCTCTTTCCAGAAGTCTTTTTCACAAGTGCTCTTTTAGGTGGATACATTAAAAAAAAATGGGCAAATCTGTACAGGGGACGCCAGGAGCCCACAGAAAATATCAAGGTCATTGACCGCTCGGTGAGCCTGTAGAGAGAAAATGTTCACACACATATATTTCTAATGGAACGCTGTGAATGAAAAGTCACTTATACAATAGGGTAAGTTAGAGTAAGTTTAAGGTGAAGTAGGTGAGACGCAGGCATATTGTATGGATTTAACAATTTTTCAATCCCCAAAATACTTTTGACTGCGCAAGCCCATTAGTGATGGTCATTCATTTAGTCTGTGCTCCCTGTGAGCTCCAGATTGTTAGAAATGAGGAAATTAGGCAAGCAGATCACAGGTTGTGAATGCATCCTAAGGGGCACTTACCTTATATCTTTCAATAGACGCTTTTAACAGTGATGTCAGAAAAAATGGTGACATCGTCGTTACTGGGTACAGTTACTTTTGGTCTAAAGAGGCAAAGCTGAAAGCTGAACGTTGTTCAACCGCAACACGCAATACATGCCGCCAAGACACACATTGCTGCATATTTCACGTTTTAAGTGCGTCCAAGGCTAAAAACTGTTACTGGCCGCATGTATTTAATGTTAAAGTTCCATTAGCTGTTCTGCACCTATGTTTGTGACATTTGCTATCAGCAGTTGACCCATCCCCTGGGGGAGTGGGGAACTGCAGACACAGCTGCACTCAGGAAAGATTTGGTGTATTAAAGGAGCCCGGCCACTATTAGTCTAAAGAAATAAACTCCTGTTACATCTGGTGTTTATTGAAGACCAGCATCAGAGAACAACCACAAATGTAAACCCCGTTTTTGCAGAATTTGCATTCAGTCAGTAAAGGGCCAGTATGTGCACATCACTAACAACCAGAGTGGCGTAAGGGCACCAGATGACAGGATCACCCATACATCATCAGTGTGTGCAACTTAAAAATGCCTAATACTTTACAATGCACTTACTACACGCATGACAATAATATTCATTCATTCATTCATCTTCTTGTCCGCCTCTTCCCTTTCGGGGTCGCGGGGGTGCCGGAGCCTAACCTGGCTACTGATGGGCGAAGGCGGGGTTCACCCTGGACAGGTCGCCAGTCTGTCGAAGGGCGTGACAATAATACAATCCACTTTTGTGACATACCTTCCCGCTTTCTTTGGGGTCCAGATGACTCCAACCACATATTGATGTGTAATTCCTTCCATGACAAATGTGGACAAATGTGAACAGGATTTTATGTCTGCCATGGACATTAGTGAAACTCAAAAATCAATGATAAAAAAAAGTTCAGCGCACTGTCTTGTGGGGTCAAGATGACCTCACTTTTAATGTAAACAAGCTAAGAAGAGCAGAAGGGTTACGGTGGCTGTACAAGCCTCAAGAGAACTGCAAGTCACACCTACACTCCCCTTAACCCTTGTGCTATCCTAGGCATGCTTATATTAAAAGTGGGGTCATCTGGACCTCTGGAACACGCCGAACTTTTTTTTTTTTTAAATGATTTTTTATCTTCACTGATGTCCATGGCAGACATAAAATCCTGTCCACCGTTGTCATGGGAGGGATCACACATCAATGTAAGGGTGGGGTCATCTGGACCGAATAAGATCCTCCCATGATCCTCCATAAGTCCGGATAACCCAAAAACCTGGAGCATCTATACAGTCAAACCCCCCTAAAGGAACAACAGGCCAAAGGAATAGTATTTGTTTTGAGATGAGAAACATTGATGAGTATAAAAGTGTGATGAACAGTTCAACTTTGGTAGTTTCATAATTTTAAATAAACATTTTTAGGTCACTTAATTTTAAAGAAAGAACAGCAAAAACAAAGATTTTCACTAACTCTCTATTACAAAGTAATGCAGATCAAAATAAAATAAAACAGATATACTTGTTTGTTTTGTCACAAACTGGCAACTCAGGAGTTGTTTTTATTTATGGCTTCTGGAGGATCTGCAGAATGAAGCAGTTCTGCGGGAGCATCTCCAGAGTCTGACCTTTGAACCCTGATGCCTCCTAAGAGCTCACTTGTGCACCAAAGCCCTTAAAGTGAGCTGCATCTCCTGGGGAATTGTGTCCAGCGTAAGCCTTTATTACTCCTATATATCCACATCCCTCAGACTGCCACATGCTGCTGATTCCAACTTTACTCTCTCAAATGTTCCCCATGTTCTTTTTCAAAGCTCAGCAGTGTCCTCTATAGACTGACTCCACACAGAGACCACACCAGGAAGCCTGAACCTCCGCCAGCCGTCTCACGCATTAGCCATGAGAACAATTCTATTGTTTGAACTGGATTAAAATTGTTTGAAATAGCCTGGAGAGCAATGTTCTTTTTCTCCTCTGTTCTCCCATCATGAAACTCAGCTGTTGCAGAAAAACTGAGCTTTTAACCCCATCCCTCCTCTGGATAAAACTTTGTTCATCAGCTAAGATCTATAAACACATCTGGACCTAATGCTCAAGTTTTCCTCATTGACAGGAGCAGAACTGTTTCGATGTTTAAAGGTGGCATTTTGAACCAAGGTCACTTTTGTGGGAAATGTAGATAACACTCAAACACTCCACTTTAAATAGGGAATGATTGAGATTACCTCTCAAATTTAATTGGATTAAACTCAGGATGTATGTTACAACTCATACATAGAGATTGTTAAGGAGAACAAATGCAATATTTGATGACCTGCTGAGATTCTCCTCAAAAACTAAAGCAGTTGGAGACGATACTTCCTGAGAAAATAAAAATAATTTTGGAATCCATGACATCCTGACCAGTTTCTATTTCTCTGAAAATGTAATAACCTTCTCATTCATCTACTGGTTTCACTCACTAAACCGCCGCACTCGCACTGTAAAAGTCTGCTCAGAAATCGCTGAGCAGTCGACCAGAACACTTGTAACTTTATGTGATCAGCAAAAAAAAAAAAAAAAAAAGCCCACAGGATCCTTCACTACCAGTCCCGTCTTCTGCATCCTGAGTTCAAGAGGTTCGAGGAGAAAGACGATCAAGCTAATCAGTGCAATACATTCAATTGAACATACACACACTATGTCACTTTGTGTTTTGTTTTTCAATGAATATTTTGTGTATCGTTTACTTTTTGCTTCTCCTTGAATTGAGTAATTATAGTAGAATTGTGTTTTATTATTGTTGTATTATTGGTCTGCCTTTTAACCTGACATTTCTGTTTCAAACCAAAGCTTGTAAGGTACGCTGATAAGTGTCTACGACATAAAAATAGTCAGGAAAAGTGCAAGAAGCAAGTGTATCACATTAACAGATATTTTGATGAGCCTGCATTCATCTGACCACATTTTAATGAGTTTCTGTATCTCATCTTTGATCCACGTTTGTTCGTGATTCATTGGTTGCTTCCTTTCTACACTGTTTACATTATGTAATGACCAGCTAAGATGGCCGTTTGGTCCAGTTGATCAGCTCAGAGCACAGAGTCTATTCACACTGACGAAACTCAGAGCAAACCAGAGCCAACCAAAGTTTCTCTATAACTTTACACCAACAAATACAAACATCCACTACTGCATTTCTATCAGTTAAAAAAAAAAAGAAATAAACTGCATCAACTGGTTGGTATAAATGTTCATAGGCTATTCTTCACTGCAAAAACTCACTTCTGAAACATTTAAGAAGCCAAAAAGTTGCAGTCATTTCTTCAAATCAACACACTTGTAAGCAAGTGAATGGTGAGGCAAGCACAACTGAGCAGCCCTGTAGGATAACTAAAGGTCAATGTTTAAATGAGAAGAAAGCAAACCGTTATTCCAGGTAAATTCTTCAACCCCAGAGCTTTAGCTCCAGAGTTGACATTCTTCAAAAAAATTGTAACTCTTCAACTGTATCTAGAATTATCGTAAGTCCTGTGGGTTCTAAAGCCAGGAAAAAATAGCTTTCCACTGGTGTGAAACATTTTACAGTAGTAGTGTTCTTATGCCATTAACTTAAAACAACTAATTCTAACAAGGAGAATAGCAGTTACATGCAGATATGCAACATTTTAAATGTAATAAATAAAATGTTGCATATCTGCACTTGTAAGCGCGAGATCGACAGGGAGAGGCGTCCGCCATTTTGCGGTCACTGCACTGGTCCGTTGTGGTGAAGAGAGAGCTGAGCCAGAAAGCAAACCTCTCAATTTACCAGTCGATCTTCATTCCAGTACTCACCTGTGGTCATGAGCTCTGGGTCGTGGCCGAAAGAAAGAGATCCTGATTACAAGTGGCTGAAATTAGTTTTCTCTGGAGGATGGCTGGGCACTCCTTTAGAGAGGCTCGGTCACTCGGAGAGAGCTCGGAGTAGATCTGCTTCTCCTCCACATTGACAGGAGCCAGTTGAGATGTCCAGGCATGTCCCACTGGGTGAAGGCCCCGCAGAAGACCCAGGACATGCTGGAGAGGCTACGTCTCTCAGCTGACCTGGGAACACCTCGGGGTCCCCGCAGGGGAGCTGGAGGTAGTGGCAGGGGAGAGGGAAGTCTGGGTATCTTTGCTTAGAATGCTGCCCACACGACCCGGTCCTGGATGAGCAGAGAAGATGGATGGATGGATCTGCACTTTTCGCCACATCAAAATCTGTTGAAATTCCATGAATTGTGTACAGAGTAAGAGTGTTACAGTAGTTCAAAGAGCTTGTGTTGTTTGTGCTACCAGGAACATGTTGTTGGCGATACGTAGATAACACGCACTCTTTGACATACTTTTTGACTGTTTATGCAATCAATGTGAATCAGTTGAGTTTTATGTGAAGAAAAACAGCTTTTAATATTGGATTTGAACCAACATGCAGTACAAAGCAAAGACCCCATGACAGTAACGCTTGTGTGTTGCATAACGGGGCAAAGTCACTTTTCTCTGTAACAGAATCGGCTAAATGCGTAAGAACTGCACTACAAAAGAATGGCATATCGAGCACAGCTGTTTTTCTCAGCCCCAGAATTTGCTAGATTACATTAAGTTACATTAATAAATTATTCAAAAGAATGTAAACACTAGAGCTAAAGCTCCAGTATTTAAGGGTTAAACCAAATAATCTGTTAGGTGTGGGTAAAATAGTGCAATTGTCTGCAGTTGCTTTAAGAATGCAGCCCCTGGAAGATTTGCATTCAGGAATTACGAGGCTACCAAAAACTTCAGAAGGAAAATATCATAATTCAGTTTTTAGAGGTTTAGAGAACAGTGACTGATGTCTGCGTGAAAATCACATACCTGAGGTTTTGCAGGGCCCTCTTCCCCTCACTTCCTCACAGAGCCTAGCGGTTTGCATGTGTTCTCACAGTGACCTCAAAGTCACCAAGCATAAAAATCAAAAAGAGCTTCTATTATAGAAGAAATTGATCGCTCACATCTAAAGAGCTGCTCTCTCTCAGTCCTGCTCAGTTAACACTTCTCCCTTTTCCCACCGCTTTACCCTCCTTCATTCAAGCGGTCCTGTGTAAGGTTATCTATAATGAATGAGATGTGTGGGGGGAGACACTGCCCATATTAATAAAGCCAGAGCTCTTGTACACGCAGGTAAAAAGACTGTTTCTGCAAGAAATTACCTGAATTCTGAGTCATGAATAAATAAAATCCTAAACGTGGTTTGTCTGTCTTTCACATCTGAAAGGAATCACATCAAATATGGAAGATTCATCCCTCGCTGGATCCTGGTTGTGTGCGAGTGGGTCAAAGGTTCTTAATGAACGTTGTTTTCCTCCTGCTGATACTGTCCCGCTGTAAGCTCTTGTGTTTAAAGCTGTCAAGTAGGAAACCAAAACTATTACTGCCTCAGGATAAATACAGAACAATAATGCTGCTCCTGCAGAGCCGTCTGCACAGACCGCTGCTGTCAAAGTCAATGTGCGTCCATGCAGGGAGACGAGAGCACAAACCAACAAAGACGACAAATTCATCTGATCTGCATGCAGGAAGTGGAAACCCAACGAGCAGATGCGTCTGAGGGGTTTTATATAAAATAAATCATTCCAGAAATGCTCACTTGGCGAAAACTAGTTGTTGCCATTTCAAACTTCCCCCATTGTCCCCCGTTTTCCTCTTTTTTCCTTCTCACTGGATTATCCCCCCTCGTTTCTCTCCTTGTCCTCTAACTCTCCTCTGTTTCTACTTTCATTGTCTCCAATCATCCACCTCCTTTTCTCCCCTTCTTTTTCTGCCCCACGTACAACTGATATCAGGTACTCCGGGGCCCAGCCGGGCCCAATCCATCTCTACACAGCCCTGCATTTTCTGATACCACCCCACCCCGCCACCACCACACTCGCATCCTTCTACTGCTGCTCAGCACTTCCAATATCCATTACTCTCCACCCTCACAGTCGAGCTGGGATGTATAAAGCACGTTTTGTCACACATCCATCTCCAGCGGGATCTGCTCCTGAAGCAGAATGCGCTCGGGTCCAGATCCAGCCGTATATCTGCTGCTCGAGGAGAGGGGGCTCAGAACCTCCTCAAAGCCCAATCTGCACACTCTGCATTCATACATCCAATTCTAAAGTCAAGATTCAATCATCTTTTGATCTAGTCCAGAAGCGTTTCTGGTGGTCTTTTAATCAGAATTATCATCTTAGAGCTCGGAGCAGGAGCTTGCAGTCCGACGTTCTACGTACCAAACACTTTTTTCAAAAGCCTTTTTCACCTTGTCCTGATTCACAACAATTTGAATAAAAAAATACTCAGAAATGAAATTTTGAGTGTAATCTTCGTATAATTTATCATTCATCATCAGAAAAATGCCACAAGAACATATTAAAAACCCAATTTTTATCCGAGTTTTATCATTAAGTACAAATCTGGATTCTCGCTAAAACTACCTAATGACTTTAATAATTTTTTTTCTGCATTTAAATATAAAGAACCTCACAATTGTCTTGAGTTAACCACATACTGAAGAAACTCTGATTTCGACATATTTTCTGCTCCTCGTTTTGAGAGATAACTTCACAGTCCGAAACCCAGTTTTATTGCCATCAAATGATTTTACCAACTGATCCTAAAGGATTTCCCCCAGCACCCAACTCGTCGAAAAATGACGAGACTGCCTCTGTCTGCCAACTTTACAGCCACAGAGTATCATATAATTAGAACATTTAAGATCTACTTTATTTGTATTTCTGTGGCACTTTCACCAAGACAACAATTTTAGTGTTCCTTGTAAAGTCGCACAAATTGAAAGTCTTCACATTGGCAATGTGAGCATAGCAAATGTTAACAACGGTTCACACGGAAACAGGGATCAAATCAAAAAGGCTTCACTAATTGAAAGCAGTTGTTCTGATGCTTGAATTTTGTGGGTTTTTTTTTTCTAGATCTTAAAAAAGGATTTTTTTTTTTTTTAGAATGACCTATCAAGTCTAGACAACCAGTAGACAACATGATGACTAGAAAAGCTTTTAAAGGTGGAAATGTCCAATTTCAAAAGCAAAACAATGAACAAAAAGAAAAAGTATAAAAGTCATTGCAGTTGTTATAATGCGGTTCACTTCAGATCATCACACCAAAGCCAAATTGTCTTATTTGAATTACTATATTTGACTTTTACAAGTGACCTAGAGGATGGCCAGTTACTGTAAATCATTGTGATATTTGTAATTGAGGATTAAAGATTTTTTTTTTTTTTTTTTTTTGTGGTGTAAGCCAGAGCTGGGCAAACTACAGATGGGAGTCATAAGCGACCCATTAAACCATTTAATCTGACCCGTCATACCAGAACAAATTATACCAATAATCCATATTTATTTTTATCTTCCCTGAAATTCTGGTGTCTCTTCATAGAATTTGAACTAAAAGCAGGGCAGGCCATCTGCTTTCTTTTCCTCTTTAAACCTTAAAAACTTTAATAAATCTTTCAAACTGAAACACTGGAGATGACAGTTAAAATATTTACAATGGTAAAGAAGTCATATTGAATGGTAGTGCAATAATTAGTGTAGCTGCCTATTGTAGCAGAGGTCAGGGGTTTGAGTCTTGGCTTGGGAGAGAAGGTATTTTTCTAAACAACCTTTTTAAAGTGTTTTTTATTTTAGTTTTGAGAATTGAAATAAAATAAATACATATTGTGACATATTCCAGGCAGCAGCTGTGCTTTTTTTTTTTTTTCGGACAGTGGTATTGGTGTGTTGGTGGTGGTTGCTGTTGTTTTTCTGACACACATTTTTGCTTTTTGAGTCAATCCTTTTTCTGATCATTTCAACTTCACAAACACAGCATTTTTCTAAGTTTTCATTTTACCCTGGGGGACACCAACCAATTGGTGCAATTGGCACTAAAACGAGAATAAAAGCCACAGTTTTTAAATAACAAAATAATGGTTTGTGTCCATTCCATTTTGTTTCCTTCACATATAGCATCACCAAAATATTTCAATCATCAGCTCCTGGTCCGGCCCTTCTGTCAATTTTTAAAACCCTTTGTAGCCCACCAGTCAAAAAGTTTGCCCACCCTGATGTAACACCTATGGAGGAAGCAGCGTTAACCGTCTAGAAAAATTTTTGTTAATCAATGGTAAATCTGGTGTTACAATGAATTGATTTGATAAACTGTGCCATCCAAACACAACAGTGGTCTGTGCTGCACGATTTGATATCTTCCTGTCAGAAGGGAAAACATGGCGAGTTCTCAACAATTGATGTGGTAATGATTGGTTACAGACCGTGGTGTTTCATGGCAGCCAATCAGAGCCAACACTGTTTAACACACGAAACGACACAGGTCCCACACAAACACCAAACAGGTGGAAGAAGCTGCAGACACAAAGAGTGCAGAGCAGCTTTATGAAAAGTTAGCATTTTTAAGTAAAAATGTAGGATATGCATCCAATTAAAAGGGGTAGTAACATGTAGAGTTTACATTTGGTCAACATCCAGAAAAAAGTATCAGACCAGTTTTTGAGATTTTAAGTTATTTATTTTTTAATTTGGACAAAGAGTTCAACACACTTTTTCTTATCTTTATACATATTGTTTATGTGTTGTATATTAAAAAGCTTTCAGATACATTTAATGCTTCTATATGATTCGACTGATGAAGCAAATTGATGAAAACAAATGCCTGTTATGATTGTTGAAGGGCAGGTTTAGTCTGGGTGCCTTTCCACAGTACTGAATGACCTTGTTTGGCCGTGTGACAGGAGCTAGGAGTAGGGGGCAGACATCATTAATTGGATACCGCATCGAGATGGACGCACATAACACAACCAGTTATAGTACGAGTGTGCTGTGATTGTATTTATATTTTCTTCTTTACAGTATGTTTACTAGGTCTGCCACGATTATTCGACTAATCGAGGACTAATTGACTATTAAAATAGTCTACGAATAATTTGGCCGTCGAAGCGTCGTTTTTTGTTTGTTTTTTTTTTCCTTGTTTTGATCTTAAAACTACGGTTCGCGCGTTCTAATGCCAGGTCTGCCATCTCTTTGTCACACATGCGAAGTGGTGCTAATCCGTCAGCAGTGATGTCACAGGAAGTTCTCTGTAGGCTCTTAACAACACGCTAGCTCGAAAATGTGGGAAACTTAAGGAAAATAAAAGAGGAAGAAGTGTCAAATGTAATTTCTGCAAAACAGAACTTGTGTTCCATGAGAGCACGATGGCGATAAATGATCACCTGAAGATGAAGCATGTTGTGACTGAGTTTGATCACGCTGAACAGAGAGCTTCGTCGAGCTAAGCTAACATCTGCGCTAACACAGATAGCGCTGCCATGGCTGTCATTACTGCGCTGTTTGGAGATAAACCAGAAGATCTGCAGCAGATTCGTGTCTACGCGCTTCTGTCTGCATATGAACGTTTCATAATCTGCGCTCTTCTAACCAAACGCCGCGAGGACGGCGCGGATAATGAGTTTACACTGGAAATGAACCGCTCGTCCAAGGCTTCATTCATATTCTGCGCCACGATCATGTCGTTCGGTTCGAAGAGCGGATTTTGAAACGTTCACCGCGCAGACAGAGAGGCTGTGTGTCGGTACGGATCTGCTGCAGTTATGGAACGATTTAAAACTATGAGTCCCAGAAGTGAAGGAGCTCACCTAAAAGTCCAGAGCTAAGTTTACAAGTGTAGCTTTAAATCATCTGCATTAAGCTACAATTAAATGTAACTTAAAGTCACAAAAACAACAACAAACAGCAAAACAACCACAAAATTAAAGAAGTAACACAGATTTATGGGTTCTCCCCCAAACTGAAAATATGAAGTATCGGTCTGCGCATGTGCAGTGGATGTAGGTAGTGAGAGGATAAGAGTATTGTTGTAGATTCTAACATCCCCTGCTTTTCTCCCTTTTTAAAAATATAAATGTCCCCCTTTATACTTATTTTCTTTGTTTCTATGGGCATCCTCAGGTTTTTTATGTATAGGAATATTTGGGTTCAAAAATGTTATTGGTATTTTGCTTTAATAAATGGGCCTCAGTGAGCAAATATTTTGAGTGTATTTATATCTGCTAATAGCTTTTGAAATACTTTATACATGTTTTATTAAATATATGTTTTAAAGCTTTAAATAAAAATTGCAGGCTTTTAATACGTTTTCTGTTGTTGATTTCGATTACCTAATTTGATTTAAGTCTTGTTTTAATGCCAGAAACAAATGAAGGAGAAAAGCTGCAGATTCATTAAAAGATTAATAAACTATTGTCTTTATTTTTGTTAGAATATAGCTTAAAGACCTCAAGTTTAAAGATAATGATGGTTAAGATGAGTGTTTTACATCCAGTCGCCGCACGAAGCGATTAGTCGACTAATCAAATACAAAAGTCGGACATTAGTCAACTATTGAAATAATCGTTTGCAGCAGCCTACTGTTTACACATAAAAACATGGTCACATTTGCCAGTAGCAGTGTTTTATTGTGGAAGAAATGATTATAGTTTGAAAATAAACTAGATTTTCTCATGTATCTTGATGTAACTCGCTTGCGGCTCGCGTACTAGTGGTGCCACAAACGGCTATTTTAATAGTCTACTAATCACAGATGATTTTTTCAGATTAGTCGACTAATCAGGTCATGCGCAAAGTCGATGTAACACATCTTAACCATCATTAGCTTTAAATTAACTATAAAGTAAATATATTGCATTACCTGCGATAATGCTATTGTGAATGCTGTAAACTGAATTTGGCCGCTGGAGATGCTGAAATTGATAGCTAAAATCACTGAAGTTGATACCTAAAATTTCTGAAGGTAATAACTAAAAATGCTGAAGCTGATAGCTAGCTAAAATATTAGTTAATTGCCAAATTAGCCCTAAAAACAGAAAAAAAAAACTTGTAGGTTAGCCAAAACAGCTGGCATGCAGCTTTAAAAAATAGTTCAACTTCAAAATACCCCTAAAAAACAGGGGAAAAAAGCCTAAATTAGCTAAAACAGCTAGTGCATAAATGTTATCCTAACTCCAAAACAGCCTAAAATACTAAAAAAAAAAAAAAAATCCAAATTAACTAAAAGAGATGGCATGTGGCTGAAATATCAGCTAAACTCCATAATAGTCTAAAAAACTTTAATAAATGTCAAAATAGTCCAAAAAGCAAGCAGATTGCCATTATACATTAACTTTACAACACTCCTCTTCATATAATATAAAGTAACGACTAATCCACTATAAAATTAGTTATTGACCATTTTAATAGTCGATTAGTCGTCTAATCGTGTCAGCCCTATCACTCACAAAATAGACCAGACGGCGAAATGATCACCTGCTTGACGGGAGCGTCTCGTGGACCTCCGCGCTTGGTGTGAACCACAACATAGGTTAACAATGGCGCCAAATGGAAGTAGCCTCCGTTCTGCGCCGCTTCATGGTGCTTCCACGTCCAGTGTGAACCAGGCATAATTTGACTGGTTGTTGGTTAGCAAAGCATGCTGCTTGAAACCTGGAGCTCCATGCAACTCGATCCAACTTTGATTCAACTTTTGATAACTTTTTGACAATTTCAATAAATGGAATAATTTTCCAAACAAGGGTATTGTCACTCACCGTCTCAACCACCAACTTGGGGAGACTAGCGGAGGACTACCACAAGATTCAATAAGTACTGAAGGTTATTTTCAAATACGTGTCTATTCGGTTAATTTTGATTAATCTGTGAAAACTGATCAGAAAAACCTACCTTTTGCCAAACACAAACAAATACTTACTTTTCCTGGCAACTAGTTACTATTAGTAGTTATTTAGTTACTAATGCAGGTACTTTTAGAAGCAGAAGTGAGTGACTATGATTATTTGTTTTAAGTAGCAATTGGTCATTTGAGTATTATGAAATCATTAAAGAATTGCTTATTTTTTCTTTTTTTTTAAGTGTAACAGAAATGATCTATAAAAAAATGACGTTCATGTGATACAAGGAAAACAAGTAAACACTAGATGTAGATTCCAAATGACTATGTTCCCTTAAAAAGAGGAAATAAAGTCCACATTTTCTTTGAATGTAACAATTCCAGACCTCAATATGAAGCTGGAAACATTTCTGCCAGAGACAAATGTCTTTTCTAATGAGAAATTTTAAAGCTTTGGCACATTTTTTAGGTGGATTTGCTGCTGAGTTTGGATTATTGTTCTCCTTCATAAACCAGTTCCTTCCGATTCCGAGCTCATAAGTTTAGGGAGTCCATTGTCCTTCATGGTTCTCTGGTAGAGAACAGAATTCATGATTCCATCAATCATAACCCTTAAGTCGTTGATGTTATTTAAAGCATCTCCATACCATCACTATATCACCATTGTGTCTGTTTTGTCTCATTGGTCCCTGGAAGATGCGACTTCAAGAGCACTTTTTGTCAATATTGTACTTTTGGCACAGCAGTTAAATGCTTTCATTGTTGCTTTATTGGTTTTCCAGTCAGTTTCTCCAGTGGAGCATCGTGGGAAAGCATCCATATGCAGAAAAATAAAGTTCAACTCAAGTTGCTTTGATTTAGGTCCTGATCTGAAGCAGCAACATGAAAAAACAACTGTCATTCTTGCACACAGCTGCTCCAGTTCTTGCTGCTTGTGTGTGCTGACTCTCATGCTCAGTTTGTTGCTAGAGACACTGATACACAGCGATACGCCCTAATGGACTGTAATCTGCCGGGAGCCTTAATTCGCAGAGAAAATGATCACCTGGCGGCGCCCCGCTCCGAGCGAAGGGGAGTGAGTGAACAGATGTACGAGGGGAAGGAGGTAGCGTGTTAACACACACGCTGCTATCACCAACTGCAGCTGCAGCTCTGATCTCCCCCGGCCCCCCGACAAACTCTGCTCCCTCTCCATCACTTCGCTCTTTTCCTGTACGGGAATAATGCACTGCTTGGCATTCTGGTTCCCCCTCTTCCCTCTGTCTGTTTCTTTGTCTCTGCCGCCTCCTCCTTCTCTGTCCTCGAGTGGCCAGGAGAATGATTATGCGAAGCAGGACTCAGATCCATCAATGTGTCACCGGCTCATTCCCCAAGTCCCCAGTCCACCCCACCCTCCTCCGGACCTTCTACGGCCCACCGACCTACGGCAGCGCGCTGCATTAGCATGGAGGAGAGCAGTGGCTGACAATAAGGATAATTGAAACTCGACTTGATTTAGCATAGCTCCCATTGGTTGTTGTATTGCTGTAATCTGAGATCGAGGGAGGACGAGGCTGACGGAAACAAAGACGAGAGAGAGTGTGAAAATGTCGCATGACCTTGTGCTGAGACAGTTATATATCTGTGTGAAACAAAGGGCAAGTCAATGCTATTCTCAGCCCAAGGAAGTCGTCCGCAGAGAGAAACGGGGAAAAAGCAAGGCAGCCTAAAGGTGTAGCACCCGCACTCTTCTTCCTGAGTGAGAACTTGCTCTCCCCTTAACCTGTCCTCAGTGCGGTGAGCCCAGATAGAGGAGAACCCCTTTGTTTCCTCCATGTGGCTCGGGAAGCTCGTGAACCCTCCGGGAACTGTCTTCTGCATTCACATTGAAAAATCAAATGTGGATGATTTTGTCAGCGTTACATGATACAAGTTTATATTTAGACGTGTTCATCGATTCACAGCTGACACACTACACTGAGGCTGTCCGCGGCCCGTAACTCAGACCCCAGCCTCTGAGATTGGCCAAACCCTGCCGGCACTAAATCTCACTGCGAGGAAGCGTGCAGCAGAGCAACGCACACCTGTGAACGATTTCTGAATATCAACCTCCACAGACAATGGGAGGCCCAAACGTGAGGTCAGCTGGATGTAACTGTGTTACTGGTTTTCTGATGTTCATGCTTTGTTGACCTCAGCATTAAAAATGGGTCAGTTTGTTAAGATTTTTCAAAAAATGTCTTGCGCTGTGTTCACACCATTGACTGTATATTAGGACTGGACAGATTGACTCCTCCCCCTTCATGTTCTGAACAGGAAGTACCCAAAATCCCATTGAGTTTTAGAAAGAAATGGCCATTACTCTTTATTTGTCAAAAAATGTATTCTTGCTCTGCTAACTTTTTTAACATGTTCTTAACAGTCCTATTTTCTTTTTAAATGATATGTTTGTATAGTGCAAGTCATTCAATAAGCTGACAAATGAGATGCCTCAATGAAAGTATGTGGTGGCCAAAGCCAAAAAGCATCAACTCAGACCAATCACTGCTCACTGTCTGGTTAGAACAGGGTGGTGTCAGTATTGCTATATAAAAAAAAAAAAAAGCAATTGAATTTACTTCATTCAGTTGTAGCCGGAAGTAAACCCTTTTTTATAGCTGACAACACACTTGCTACAGTTTTCAATGGTTCACACTAAATGCAATTTGGCCAGCAAATTCCTGTCCCCCTCCTCTGTTTTGAAAACTGACACATTTATTGCTCAACACTTGTCCAATAAATAGTTCGATTCAATTCAATTTTATTTATATAGCCGAAAATCACAAAGGAAATTTCCCTCATTGGGCTTCATGCAGGTAATTTTACCGATGCAGAAAATTAGTCATAAAATATGAACAATAGTTAAAACCTAACAGACTAAATAAAGCTGGTTATCCCTGCCCTTAGACCCTCCCTCCCGGTAAGGAAAAACTCCTAAAAAAACCAGAGTCAGGAAAAAAGAAGAAACCTTAGGGATTCCCACATGAAGGAGAGATTTTTGCTACGTGGCGATACGGCACTGCTAAAATGCGTTGCCAAAATTTAAAACGCACAAATGAGCCGCACAACCTCTCATCGCATCTGTGCATTGACTTATCATTGAAACTATGTTGAGAACATAACTGATTGCTTTACCTCAAAAGAAATGGGTCAGGCAGATTCCAATTAAACTTGAACAAGCTTCGATAAGCTGCCGCGTGCCACAAACTAAGGTTTGGTTTCGGCTCAAAGCCAGGATCCTGCTGATTCAAACACATTAACATGACCACACGGTGCCCAGGCCCACCTCTGCTCTGATCGTGCTGTTATCACAGCTTCAATGGAGAAATTCAGTTGTTGCTTATGAATACTGTTTTGCTTGTATGCAGAAGTGCACCCTCACAATGATCGTTTTCCACCCAAGGGTGCCTTTTCACTTGCTTCTTTACGTTTTTGTTTTCGGTGCAGCAGTGGGTGTTCCAAACAGAGTGGGTGTGAAGAGGTTCATCCGCTGGCTCCAGGGCAGGTTTGCTGATGCTGCATCTCCCAACATTGAATATTAATTAGACTCTGGCCTCCACTGTCATCGATTTGAAAGCCAAAAGGAGATCTCTTTTGGGGTTTGTGTGCATCTGCTGGGGGATGTTTTGTGTACTTCCGTTTACAAAGGATTTCGGTTTAAATTAAAACTGCAAGCATCATTGAATTGCCCTCACCTCGCCACAGCCACAGCTCGCCCTACAATTTTGTCTCCTGTCCTCTCCTGGCAGTCTGACCACGCTTCATCCTCACAACAACAGGTGGAGCTCTTTTGGTTTTAAAACAACGTCCTACTTAATTGACAGCAAAGTCACCTTTTAATTTGAAATTCTGTGTCCAAAAAAGTAAAAGTTGCACAGTAACCACGGTGTTCAGTTTTTTGTTTTTTGTTTTCTGGGGCAGATAATTATGTGCATAATTTTATGTATAATTCAAGGCTAGTTTACCAATTTCCCTATTAACCAATGTTTTGCCATCTTTAACAAAGGTTTGATGAACAAAGTTGTTTCTTTCCAGTCTTAGCTTTTCACACTTATTATGAAGGATCAGGCAAAAATAACATTCAATATAGGCTGATTCCCCGTAAAATTAAAGACTCGGGACATGATAGGAACTGTTTTAATACATGGTTTTGTTTTTACCGAATAAAAATTCAGGACAAAAAAAATACAGAAATGATATAGAGTTTCAATCATAATAATGAGTAATAATTATTGGGACAATAGCAGTGTTCATGTGCAAAATGCTTATATGTTTACACAGTCTTTGGTTTCTACACACTGGGCATGTGACACACTAAACAAACTTTAATGAACATTCTTTTAGCATACGGTGTTCACACAGGACTGTCGCTAACCTACACTAGTGAACCCAATATCCTCCAATAGCAGCTCTGGCGTTTATTCCAAAAATCTGGCAGCCGTTTATTTTGGAGATCTGCATTTTTTTCCTATCAGAATAGTGATGGCTAATGGATTCATTTTGCTGTGAAATTCAGTCTCAAAATGCAGACAACACCAAATGAACATTTAAGGATTTATTGAAATGTTCTGATTAGCACTGGCTGCAAATGTTTGTTCTTTTTGAAGCATCATCAATCTTTATATCAAAAATTCTCTTTGCTTCCATGTGAATCATTTTCCTGGAGAAACACGCACGTTTCCGTCTTTGCTCAATAATCCATGCTCAAACCAGTTCTTTTAATTCGTCACTTGCTTTTTTTTGCACCTCCATCTCAAAATCGTGTTCTTGTTGCTCTTTTCTCAGCAGCCATCTTCTTTATGTCCCCCATCGGTTTGCGTCATTCTACAATTAAGGTCCATCCCAAAAATTTCATGCAGATTTCTCACCAGAATGCTCTTTGACATATGCCACCACACAAAGTTTAAACACTAAATGAATTAGTGTTTCTTGGCCATTGCTACACTGGCTCAAAACACAGATACCACAGACTCCCGGCATCTGCTCAACAAAGATGCTATAAGAGCCCGATCAATATTACAGATGTGCGTCTATAGCAGGGATAGGCAACTCCAGGCTTTGAGGGCTGCAGTGTCTGCATGGTTTCCAGATATCCAAGCCCTATACATTGATTATCTGAATCAGGAGTGTCCAGTCTATTAGAACGTGCCAAAGCAGGGTATGTTGGAAAACATGCAGGAATGTGGCCCTCGAGGTCTGTCTATCCCTAGTCCATAGTGACGAGCACCTTTTAGACTCTGGATTTTTTGGAGACCAGTGTCAGTTAGAGACCGGCCACTGTTGAATAATACACAGTATGTACTAAGTTAGAAGAGGCTTGGTGCCAAATGTCAAAGTGCTGCAAATTTTGCAGGTCTTACTCCAGGATTTCTGTTTCACAGCTATATTCCGGTATACAAAAGATTTTGTGTCATGTAATTCTGGCCGGTCACAAATCACAATTACTACTTTTATGACCAATTTTCAAATGCTTGGTACTTTCATGTTTTGAAAACGATGCTACCCATACCTCACAACCAAATCCAAGTCCCTGATTGGCTAACTGTTTTAACTTTTGATCTGCATTCAATGGCCGCATGTTTTCTGCCTCGAGCCCATAAAATGACTTAAAATCTCCCATAGTGACACTTGAATGTTAGAGTTTTGAACGCAGAAAACCAAAACGCACATCAACCTAGACTTTTCATTACAAGTGGTCGCTTTAATGCATTTTTCCGACCCCAATGTGAACACAGCATTAGACCATATAAACGTACAGCAACTATGTAGAAAAGTTACAGAATACAACATAAAAATGCATACACAAGGTCAATGGTTTCTCTGCTATGAAGAGGAGTCAGTATCAGATGACTTCCTCATCGACCTCTAAAAGCACCTGTTTATTCTGGCTTGGAGCTACATGTGGTTTCTGGGCAATGAGCCCCACCTACAGCTTTGAAATCCTTGTTCATAAGTTCCACACAAACCAGTCAGCACAATTAGCCATGCAGCCAAATCCAACATCAGAGACTATTTCATTAGACTGAAACCCTCTCCAGCAGCAAAGCATCACCCAAAGACATATTTTACGTCACTCTCAATGGTGCCATTTACAAAAACAATCACACATCATACATCTCCTGTCAGCTCTCTGTTATTCTTTCATTCATCGACTCCTTTCCCTTTCCTTTTTTAATTCAGGGTCTGACTTGGACCAGAAATCTCTCATAGATTAAAAATTGTGAGCAGACTTTGGACACAGCACCCACTGCTTTAACTCCCACCACAGGTAATGCAGGAAGAGTATGTCTCTCTTCGGCCATTTTACATGCCAGCTAAAGTAATGGTCCCCAGGGAACTTTAACTGTATAAAACCGAAGAGTAAAGATGGGAGGACAAAGGTGGGGGAAGACAGGGAAGTATTTCTGTCTTAGTTTTTTGTGGTTTGATTCTGACAGGATCCTAAGAGAAGAGATGAAGCTTGAAGGAGCTTATTGTTTCTTTGTCCTACAAGACAACCTTATTATTCTGTCTGCTCGCCAAGCAGATCAGATGAGTGTACAGACTCTAAAGTGACACAGGGACTGACAAACACACACATACACACCTCACATATACTCACAAATTAAATACGCACACAGGAAAAACAGGCAACCTCTTTGCTCAGTGAGCATCTGGGTGTTCAGAAATTGAAGATGTAATCTAACACCGACTCAATCTCTAAGGTAAATAGTTAAATGATGGAGGTTCTGCTCAGAAAATATAAGAATAGATGCAAAAACTCTGGACGACCATGTCTTCAAAGTAAAGGACAAATATTTCAAATTACGTTTCAGAGTTTTTTTCAGCTGCACAGTGCAGTGGTTAGAGCTCTTGTCTAACAGCAAGAAGGTCCTCGATTCAAGTCCCGGCTGAGGGGCCTGAAACAGGATCACCAACGGGGCACCTTTCTGTGTGGAGTTTGCATGTTTTTCGGGAACTCCAGCTTCCTCCCACCATCCAAAAACATACTTCATAGTGAGGATGTAACGATTTTTTGGAATCAGTAAAAAAAAAAAAAAAAACGGTTCAAACTCGTCAACATATTTATCAAGGCAGAAAATTTAAAAATTGGTTAGTCTCGGCCTGTGCCTAAATTTAGAAAAATGACAGATGACAGCTTTCCATGCAGGTTTGCTGTGAGTGAGAGCGCGACAGTGTGTGGGTGTGTTTGCGTGCGTCACGGACAGGCTGCATGCTCGTCATGTCTGCTTTCCTCCTGGTAAATTCTCGCAGCTCCTTTAGATTTTTAAAGCTTCACGTAATTCAGTCACTTCAGGATTTTGCGATGTAGCAATCGTAACTATTAACACAAATTCAGGAAACCAGAGATTTGTTCCTTACCCTGCGATGTTACATTTTCATCCATCTTTGACCAATCTACCGTGAGTCATGGGTGACAATGCAGCTTTGTGACCGTTTCCCTTCCGACTTCTTCCCAGGAGCCATGCTCTTTTTAATTAACTCTTTAGATCGCTCTGCCATTTTTTGTCTTCAAGCTGCGCGTTAACGGACATTTCCGCTGAGTGAGGGCGAGTGCGCGCGAGGGCAAGTGTGCACTCAGCGGCTGAGGTAGGGTTGCGCTGTGCGGACGCAGGCTTGGAGCGCTCCGTCACATGGAGCACAACATGGACAGATTATGAACGGATTTGTGATCATTTCAGTATTATGTATAATTTTTTATACATATTGAATCCTTTCTGTTCGTAAGAAAACAGACAGTTTAATGCAAAGGGCAAAAAAACAACAACAAAAAAACACACTTGGCCATAAAATACCTTTAATTCACTGTGTTGAAAAGAAAAAAAAAAAAAAATTAAATCGTGACTTTAAAACTTAATCAAATTTTGGCTCGACAGATTCGTTACATCTCTTCTTCATAGGTGTATTGGTTACTCTAAATTGTGAGTGTGAGTGTGAATAGGTGTGTAATTGAGGCTCTGCGACAGATTGGCGACCTGTCCAGGAGGGTGTACCCTGCTTTCGCCCATCGGTAACTGGGTAAGGCTCTGGCTGCCCCTCCAATCCATAAGGGACAAAACGGTTAAGAAAATGAGAAAAAAAAAAGTTTTTCCCATTAATACTGACTTCATTTTGAAGACCTGGTAACTGAAAGTATAGACTCTGTCCTGTGGTTATTTGGTAAACACTCCACAAACCTGAGCAGCTTGATGTGGATAAAGAATATCCAACAAGTTTTTGTAAACAAAACAAAAAAAAAAAATCCTCTCTAAACCCAAAAGATAATCCAATTTAGGCTTGTGCGATATTAAGGTAATAGCATATATTGTTGGTGTCTAAAAATTTTCACTTCTAAAAAAATATTTTAATAAGAAATAATCTGCTGGGGAGCGACCTCAACATGTAACTTGACACGTTACAGCTTGGAAGTGAGACAGGCGCATGAGCGATAGATGGGAAGATTTTAGACACCAAGTCACTTGTGCACAAAGAACATCTTCCACAGTTCAGGAGTACTTTGGGTTCCAAAGTAAATGAAGAAGGAGAGCCCCTTAATCCTGATGAGGCCATTTGTAAATTATGCATGAAAAAGGCGAGAAATGGAAACACCTCTAATGTAAGGATGCATTTTTACGACGGAGTATTAGGGCCACCAAAAAAAAAAAAAAAAGTAATATTACGACTTTTAATCTCGGAAATTTACAACTTTTTTCTCGTAAATATATTGAAGTCGAGGGGAGCCTACAGTCCAGCGAATTTATGCCGTGCGCTGAAGCAGACCGACCAAACTGTGAAAAACGTCTTGGATTTCATCAGGTAAACTGAATGTTTAAAATATTTCAAGTGTTTGGAAGTTTCTTTATTTGATTTACAGTTTATTAATGTTTTATTAATTGATGGTAGCTTGCAGGATCTCTGCAGATTACGTTGATGAAGCCGTCGATATCCGCGCAGCTGTTCACTTCCAGTCATTTCGTCCTCCGCGACAGACCAGATCTCCTCCAACTCTGTGCTGCTTCCATCTGAAGAGGACTAGTTTTCAGAATGTTCCATGTTCTTGTGCTAACGTAACAGACAATTGTCATTTCTCAGTGTTGTTTTGTGTTGAGACGGGACGTTTCATTTGGAGAAGGAGGCGTCCGGATCTCTGTTTACATTCTCCTTCGGTTGTCATGTGACGTAAGGGGGCGAAAGGGCTTCTGGAAATTAAAGGCAAAATAAAGTGACGGACCTAATAAACATGCATTATTCTGAGCTCTTTATTTACATATGAAACTCCACACTACCGACACCGAACCAGGAAATAATTTAGTTTTGAATCACCAAAAGGTTCAGAATTTCTATGTTTTTAAAACACCGATCTGGAAATAAATCTTAACAAGATACTCCACGTCTTCATCTTCGAGCACAGCTCTGATATAAACAGACACATTTGGGTTTGTTTCTCATTAATTTACGACTTTAAATCTCGTAGATTTACGAGTAATATTACGACTTTTTTTCTCGTAAATGTACGCGTTTTTTTCTCGTAAATTTACGACTTTTAATCTCGTAAATTTACGAGATTAAAAGTCGTAAATATAGCCTATGACTTTTAAAGTCATAAATATATGACTTTATTCTCGTAATTTAGCAGTTACGACTTTTTTCTCGTAAATTTATGACTTTTAATCTCGTAAATTTACGAGAAAAAAAGTCGTGATATTACTTTTTTTTTTGGTGGCCCTAATACTCCGTCGCACATTTTTGACTAATAAATAAGGCCATAAAATCAGAAGAAAGCCAACACAGCCCTCTGTCTCCGGCCCCAAATTAAACACTGTTAAACACGAGCGCGCAGGAGCAGAGAAGCGCTCCCGGGTCGGAATAAGCCACGAGGAATGTTTGCGCATGCAGGAAAGATATTTTATTTCTGTGTGGAGATTTGACGACTTAGGTCTGTTGTTTCATTTAATTAATCAGTATTTTTGTTAAAAATGGCTCAGAAAGTAAAATAGTTAATCCAACCTTTTCATGTGGTTAATGTTTTAATAATTGTGTTTAGAATTCCGTTTCATATGGTGGAGGCAAACCCAGTAGTTTGGTAAATATGTTGTGCAATTTCTGTAACATAAACCATATCCACAGTGCAATTGCTTTTTTTTTCATTTTTCTTTTTTGTATTTTTTATCTTGGCACAATTGGTTTACTCTCTTGTAAATATGTAAATTGTTCCAATTTTTTCTATTTGCAATGCTGCTGTAGCGCTGAAATTTCCCCACTGTGGGACGAATAAAGGGCTATCTTATCTTATCTTATGCCACTTATGTGGTGTTTTTTGAAGTTCTTACTTAGTCAAAGTAATGCAGTATACAGAGGTAAAATGTGAAGTTATATTGAAGTGTTAAATAGATACTGCAGAAGCCTAGTCCAATTTAACTCTGGCCAATGTTAACTTGTCACGCCTACCTGTCAGTGCAAAATATCTGCTTTTTCTTCTTTTCAACCTGCCCTGGATCGGGTGATTCCAGCTTTGTATTGATGGAAAACACCCAATGTGTGTCATCAATGACAGAAAGGAAAATGATAACTAGAAAGCAAGCAAGGAAGAGGATCTTATGGACCAAGGATGGGTGGTGCTAAAATGGTGCCAGGTTGGAGTGACGAATCCAAATAGATTTACAGCTGTTTTATTGAGGAGCACTGTGAAAAAAATATGTTAAGAAGCTGGCTGCCTCAACTGAATAACATTTTAGAGGAAGAGTGAAAAAGTGGAAAAACCTGGAAAAAAAAAATCAGAATGTCACCAATTGAATGTGAAGATACAGATGGTTCTGAAAATTCCATCCCTTCATAGAACTGTGACATCTAAGAACTTTCCCCAAACAAAGCATGTTTACCAGAAACCAAACTCAAAATGTGCATCAAAAGGCACTGCCAAGGATAAGTCTTCATCCCACATGCACTCTCCTGATGTATCGGCTTGTCCTGATTTCCAAAGTCAGACAACTTTCTTCATTTACTGCACATTCATGTATTACCACACAGAAAACAGGTGGGATCAATGTAACACTTCATGATCAAAACATGAGATAAGTTGGAAACACCTCAGATCTTTACAGAGCAAATGTTGAAGACAGCAAAGTTGTGTGTTTACTGTAGATAACATCGTCATGATGATGAAACAGACAATGTGTCAATGACTAGAAACTTTTGGAGGATATGTAAGCAAAAATCTACATCCAGGATGTCCTGCTGAAGAAAAAGGATAAGCATATTTGATATTTTTCATCAGTGCTCATCTATTTAATGTGTCTCTCTTATTTTAATACCCACTTCAATGAAAATGGTGCTTTTGCTCTTTTCAACACATTCTTTTAAGATTTTTTTCACATGATGGATGACATACATAAAGAAATTTAAGATGAAAAATCTGAGTATTTTTTTTAATTCAAACTGTGGCGAATCAGGAGCAGAATAAAAAAAATGCAGTGTGAGAAAGATAGTGTTAAGTACAAACTACAATCGGCAGGCCAGAAGCTCTCTGCTTCATTCCATTCTGATGCATCCGCAGACAAATAGATCCATTAACATCTTTGTTTTCCTTGTCTGAGCTGGAATCTGAATCAAAACTGTAGGGCTGGAAAGCTTCAATTCTTCTTGCCATTTTTTTTTCACCACTAATGTTGGGTTCGGGTTGTGAGGGGATGCAAGCTAGCGGGAGAGAATCTAAACAAAGGGATGATGGGAAATCAGCACAGGGTTACTTCCTGCCACAACTCAAAAGTGAATTTCTGATTAAACACTGCCGCTTTTCAGAAAGTATGTCCTAGTAAAAAAAAAAAAAAATAAAGAAACTATGTCCTAGTAAACAACAACATTTTTTAAACATTTGCCTAAAGACACCATAATAATAATGAAAATATAGCTGGGAAAGCTTTGAAAATAGCTACAAAATGATTGGAGTGGGACTTTAAGTCTTCATTACTTACAAGAAACTGTTCAGTTGGAATGACAGCATTGCAAGCTTTTCTTTGCCAAGCTCTCCTACCTTTCATTTTTCTTGATCATTTTGATTCTTCAACTGTGTGTCTTTGTGCATTTATGTTCTAGTTGTATGCACTAGTGTCTCCAGTCTGATAGCATGCAGGATCCCACAATAAAACACACACAGACACACAAGTGCAGATGCTTGTCCCCAGAGCTCCTCAGAAGCGGAGATTGCCTCTTTAAGGTGGAAATCAATATCCTTTCTTTGCCCATCTATCCTCTCTTCCTCCCCTCCTCTCTCAATTCCCTGGCCCACCTTTGCTTCTCTCCACATTTCTTGGCCTCTTCCTTCAGACAACGTTGTCGCTCTGGTTCTCACATAGTGAACACCTCTCATTCTGCCTGTCTCAGTGTCGGCCTCTCCACAAATGAGAAGGTTTGTACCAAAGCCACACCTCAGTGCTTCAGTACATGCAGTCCAAGCCCGGAGCTGAGCTTTGGACTTCTCATGAGTCAGAGCAGGAAGGTAGGAAGTTTTGAACGGGGGTCAAAGGTGGTATTGGTAGGCTGGACTGAGGGTGCCATCTAAAAATCAGCAGAAGGCTGCATGAGCTAAGAGATGCTGCTGGTGAAAATTAAACTTTGAAGGCTGTCAACTTAGCAGAGGAAATACTTCCTGCAGTGCTGCTGTAGGCAGACCATCTTCAGTTTGACTACATTCCTGATTTTGTACAACCTCTTTTTCAATTCATATTTTTTAAATGAATTTGTCTTTAAATGATCCATATCTTCATACATACCATTATCTATAACTGCTTTGCATTTAAAAAGGAACTTTTGGAGACAATAACTGATATGTCATCATTTGGGTCAAAGGGTTTACTAACTGATAAAGAATTCATAGGTATAAAACTGCTTATTCATTTGTTTTTATTAGGATTTGAAGCATAATTTTGTGCCATGGCCATCTCCTTCTGTATTCTGCCTTGGTGAAACCAGCCATTTCTCAACACAATTCAAGTTGGTTGATGTTACGTCCCCTGGTAGTAACCCGGCTCGAGTCTAAGGGTGAGGGAGGGGGACAAAGGGGACGATCACAAAAACTGGACACCAAACATGAAAGGAACACAGGTTATTAAAATAAATGAAAACCTGTGTCCTGAAATGAAAATCAAATAATTAGTTTGGTTAAGAAAAGACAAACCAAACCGGAGTTGGAGCATCAATCAATCAATCAATCAATCAAGATACTTTATTAATCCCCTGGGGGGAAATTCATTGTTTTTTCAGTACAACCAAGAACAAGACAGACAACAGTTCAAGGTTCCCTGCGGAAGCGTCCACTGAGCGGCGCCCCTTATTCTACCTAAAGAACAGAAATGAAACAAAGCCCGCAAATCAGAACTACTAAGGTCCAACCCTAAACTAACACAACAAAACCTAGCAACCTGAGATTGCTGAGGGGGGGCGTAAAGGAGACAAACCAAAACCAACACCACACCACACCACACCAAATTAAACCCAAGCCCGCTGCTCAGCTCCCTGCCTGACTTGGTGCGGCCTCCTCTGTCATAGATAGACAGCAGCTGCCAATCAAGGAACATTGGCCACACCTGCCAGGTGAGCCAAAGGGAACTGGATGGAAAGGAGGCCAGGCAGCAGCAGCAGGACGTAACAGTTGAGGTTTTAAGAAAAAGTTGAAATTGAATGGTGACTGGATGAGTTTTTGACATCGGGCAGTTTATGTTTAATCAATTTATGTAGCGCCTTCAAATGACCTCTGCCAAAATAAGGCGCTCTACATTAAAAGTTCAAAGAACAGTAAAAACAACAGCTAAAATATTAAAAAGCATTTACAGATAAAAGTATATAAATATTAGGCCTGTCAGATTTGTCGCGTTAATTACGCGTTATTTTGACATGTGCATGACGGCGACAATTTTTTTGACGCATTAATCGCGGATTTTCTCGGCTTGTGATGACATTTCAGTTGGGTCTCGTCATAACTGGATCAAGCAAACAAGATAATTTTTTTCCTTTTGTGTGGCCAGTGATGTGGATGACATCCTCTGGTCTGACCCACAGACAAAAGATGGCAAAGTGCAATAAATCTCTTCCTGGATTTACATTAAAAATGACCAAAATCAAATAAAATCCGGAATCCTTAATATTGGGGGTGGGTAGGGTGGGGTGGGGAAAATTAAAAAAAAAAAACAATTTTGTGAAGAGTGTCAAGTGTTTTGTTGTGTAGTATGTTATGATTGCTGCGTGTTTGTTAGTTTTGACGACTGAGTCTTCATTATGAACTCAAAATGAGCTTTCGACTGATGAGTCAAGGATTTTGTACATTTAGCTCATAATTTGAAAATCATGTTTAGTGTTTTGAAGTGTAGTGTGTTGTGTTTGCTGTGTGTCCGTAGGTTTTGACAACAGTCTTCATTTTGACCTCAAAGTGAGCTTTTGACTCAAGAGTCAATAATTTTGTAGGTTTAGCTTATATTTTGAAAATTGTGTTTGATGTTTGGTTAATTGGTTAAATGTTTCAGAAATTGTGTTTTAGCATTTGGGGAAAAGTGTAACAGTCAAAGTTAAACCAGAAAGAAATCAACATATTTTTGTGCAACAGAAATTTAAGTGTAAGTTTTAGATCAAAGTGCCTTTATTCTGTTTGTGCACCTCCTCCAGTTTGTGCTCTCCAGGGTCTTTGTTTTCATTTGTTGTGTTGTCTTTCATGTTTGTAAGAGCAGCTCGTCTATAACAGAGCGAGGTGATTGACTGGACGAATACAACACGTCAGCCTCCTCCCAGCTCATCACGTCCCGTTGCTTAGTCAGGAGCTCCTCTTCCTTTAACCATCACCTCCCGAGTCACAGGAGACTGCTTTATAAACGCCTACTGCCTTTTATGTCTTTGGGGTCTAACCTACACCACTGTTTTATGGTTTTTGTTGCTTGTTTTGATTTTTCCTATTTTTTTATGCCAACTTTACAATTTCATCAGGTATTAAATTACAGTTGGTAATAACAGTGCTTTATTAAGCTTGAGTTTTAATGCTAATTCATAACTGAATGAAAAGTGGTGCAAAATCCATTCAACTAGCCCGACATTCATTTCCCAATTTACACAGAGAGCAAGAAAAAATAATTAATAAACCCTACTAAAAACAACAACAAGGCTACCATTAATCTCCTCATTAAAGATGTGAGTTGTTTAGGCGTAAAACTGATCCCTAAAACTCATGAGGGTAACATTGCAAAGGAACCAGTGAATTGTGTATTAACAAAAATTAGGTTAAAAGGCCAATAAACAAATTTTTTAATAGTTTAAACTCTAAAAATGTCACCAAATATGGAAAAAATTTCATTATTTCACTTTTCAAGCCAGCTGTATCCCTTTTGAGGTCATAGGGTTCCTGGAGCCTATCCCAGGTACTGAGGGGTGAAGACAGGGTAAACCCAGAAAAAGGTCGCCAGTAAATTGCAGGGCCACATGACCACATACCCACATTCACACCTGAGCACTAGCTGCGTGTGCATGGCTAAAATGTCTTTCATCTGATCAAAGATCAGATTACAATTGAACTGTTTACATGTTCCCTTAAAAAGCTTTATCAGAATATACCAATTGTCTACATGTGCCAAACATTCAATCAGAATAAATCATTTTAACATGAACAGAACTATGTAAAATACTGGAAATGGGAGTACAAGTAGCAGTAGCAGAGTTCTATATATATATATATTAGGGCTGTCAGATTTGTCGCGTTAAAAACGCATTAATCTGACATGTGCTTGACGCCGACAATTTTTTTGACGCATTAATCGCGGATTTTTCTCATACGTGCCTTTCCATACCGCGCGTGGGGGGCGTCCCCCCTTTAACTCACCGGCTGCTCTCACTAGTTCACGGGCGGGTCTCCAACCACGGAGCTGCTAGCTAAAACCCGGCAGGCGCTAGGACCTGGAGAGCTCCTGCACCCTAACCCGGCTCCGGTTCACGTCCAGTACCACGTCTGGTGGTACCAGCTCGCGTCCGGCGCCGCGTCCCGAGAGCTGCGGACCCCCGACGTTCCGAACAGCAAGCGCACCGGGGGACGTTTTAAATGTTCTGGAGGTTTAAGCGTGATCCAACCCCAGCATAGCGGTCTGTCTGCCGTCATATTCATGGCATGAGCTCCGCTGAACACATCGCTGCATCGAGCTGAAGCCAGAGAACGTTGCTTGAAGTTTTGAATTTAAAATGCCCTTC
>NC_050518.1:1061982-1086829 GCF_002922805.2 Oryzias melastigma
CCGGCATATTCATGGCATGAGCTCCGCTGAACACATCGCTGCATCGAGCTGCAGCCAGAGAACGTTGATTGAAGTTTTGAATTTAAAATGCCCTTCACTTGCACTTGGGCTTTTGTTAGGCATTTTATGTTACAGCCTTTTATTGTTAAGAAAGTTTATCTCAATACAATGTTACAAAATAAAGTATTTCTGATGGAAACTATTAATTTTGCCATTCTTGTTTTCATAATTAATGAAGAACTGTTAAATTGTTAAATTGTTAAACTATTATACTGTTAAATTCCACATTTTTTCCTTAAAAAAAGGCCACATATCAATATGCGATTAATCGCGAGTTAACCCAGGACAATGCGATTAATCGCGATTAAAAAATTTAATCGCCTGACAGCACTAATATATATATATATATATATATTAGCCAAATTTTAGAAGCCATTGTGGCCCACGAGTGGAAAAATTTGCCCACCCCTGGGTTAGATCATGTAAAATACGTGTAGGGAAATGTAGCAATGTGAGTCTTGGCCGCACGTCAATAAATGTGAATGACATCTGGCTTTTTTTTTTCTAGACACGATTGGCAACTCAAATTCATACTACGATTTGGACGGTTTGATCAGGGGTTTATTCCGAAGGTTTGTGTCCATATAAATGCCCCCATGTTGGAACAAGATGGCATCAGTAATCTGGGATTGGTCCGAATTGGCATGAGTCAACGTTTATATGGCAACCACTCTCGCCAATCAGCAGTGAACTTGATAGAAGACCACACCCCTACCACTTGCAAGTGGGCTCAGGAGCATATCTCAAATGGCTCAAATGTTCTTTGTGCTGCAAGAGTGCTAAAGACTACACCACAATGCAGCCCAAAAAACAAATGGCACAAGACCTTTAACAAATGAACGTAGCTGCAAAAGAACACAGACACCAAATGAGTATAATGACTGAAAATGAAATCTCTATCTTTTGCTGACTAGCAGGCGAAGGAGTCAAGTGGTTCCGTTTCCTCTCCAGGACCGCTGTTAAATGAAGAGCCAGGGTGCATATGTGTGCACCCAAAGTACATGTTTGCACACTTCACATAATTAAACAGTGAGGCTAACGTGAGGTCCTCTCAACTACCTTTCAGCCTCCATGGATCTATCAGGACTGCAGACTCACACCAGCTAGAAGATTCCTGCATGGTTTTGACAAAAGCCATTTGAGGGGAACACCATAAGTCTGACAACTTTGGGGACAAATTTAAATTGTTGTGCACTGTCAAGAACATGTGTCCAGTGTTTTGGAAAGTAGGAAAACAGAAAAGTTGAGTATTTTTCCTAGATAAATCCTGTCAGGTGTTTAATGAATTTGTGAATTTAACTACTGACTGTAGTCAAGTTAAAAGATCCATCCACATGCAGAGAAATGGATTCATGAACGTCTTTGTTTTACTAATCTGAGCTGGAATGTGGTTGGATGGCTGGATAAAAGAGTAAATGTGGATTTTACATTTGTTTGTGTTTGTGTGCAATCATTTCTACCAGCCAAACTTAAAAGTTGTTCTCATTACCAGAGGTGCTGCTTGCTGGAAGCTAACAGTTTTTTTTTCTTTTTATTGGAACCGCAAAGTTTCTTTTTCCTCAAAGTGATCCATCGAATAGCAATACTTTTCATTTTTCATGTAAAACATTTCCCACAGAGCAGCAAACAGCAGCTGCAGTATTATCAAGTCACCAAATATTAGACACTTTCTTGGATCCAATAACTTTGTTTTAGTGTCTGCTGAGCAAACTAAAATGAATGCTGAACAAAAAGCCTAAATTACTCACATTAAAGGAAAAAATCTGATCCGTCTCTTTTGTCCTCCTCACCCCTTAAGGTTTTTACATTTCTCAGACAGCCTCGGTGACCATTTTTGAGCTGACAGGTTTTGTTTTATTATAAGTGGTGTTGAAGTCTTCATTGCTGATAAAACAAAAAAAACTTAATATCTGCATTAATGTTCAGCAAAGATTTGTCAGGAAGGGAGGTTTGAATTTGTCACATAGGTCCAAAAACAGAAGGCAACATTTAGAATTTTAGAATGTCTTTTTTTTTTTTCTTTTACTCAATAGAAATCCCTTTAATCCGTTATATTTAAATTCTCCTTTTGAAAATATAGTTGAGGAAGGCCTAATAAACTCATGAAACTCCACTGCAGGATTCGTTCTTACTAGAGCTGTCAGGTGATTACATTTTTTAATACCGATTAATCGCATTGTCCATAGTTAACTCGTGATTAATCGCAAAACAATATTTTTTAGGAAAAAACTGTGTGCTTCGTGGAATTTAGCAGTTCTACATTAATTATGAAAAACAAGAATGGAAAAATTAATAGTTTTCATCAGAAATACTTTATTTTGTAACATTGTATTGAGATAAACTTTCTTAACAATAAAAGGCTGTAACATAAAATGTCTAACAAAAGCCCAAATGCAAGTGAAGGGCATTTTAAATTCAAAACTTCAATCAACGTTCAGTAAAATAAAATAAAAAACATCAAAAATAAAATTTCCATAACACTTTCATGTTCATTTTTTGTCAGGACCAAATCTTTTCCTCCTCTGCTGAACTACAGTAATAAATGAAATAGAGATTTATCATTTCCAATGAACTTTTGTTTTTTAAAACATTAAAGACTGAGAAAAGCGGGATACACTGTGGACAGTTTGACAGTCTTTTACTGCCGCCGCGTTATCTGGCTGCAGCTCGATGCAGCGACGTGTCCAGCGGAGCTCATCATGAATATGATGACAGCAATGCTGGGCTTAAACCTCCAGATAGGGATATTTTGCATATTTTCGCACGGCGAAAGAGGGACGGGCCACTACTCAAAGCTGAGATTTATCTTTTCATCTACAAATAACTGGCGTTGTTTCGGAACGTCGGGGGTCTGCAGCTCTCGGGATGCGGCGCCGGACGCGAGCCGGTACCACCAGACGTGGTACTGGACGCGAACCGGAGCCGGGTTAGGGTGCAGGAGCTCTCCGCGTCCTGGCGCCGCCCGGTTTTAGCTCGCAGCTCGGTGGTTGGAGACCCGCCTGTGATCTAGTGAGAGCAGCCGGTGAGTTAGAGGGCGATGAGGGACGCCTGCGCGCGGTGTGGAAAGGCACATATGAGGAAAATACACGATTAATGCGTCAAAAAAATTGTCGGGGTCATGCGCATGTCAAATTTATGCGTAATTAACACGACAAATCTGACAGCCCTAGTTCTTACTATTCAGAATCTCTGTGTACAGTGGTCCTTTGATATTATGTAGTTCACCCTTTTGCAGATTTTATTTATTTTTTTTTTTTTTAAACACATTCTGTTCTGCATCCTTATTGGCTGTAGTCTATTGTCAGTGTCAGTTGTGCTGTGTCTGCTGTACAGAATACATTCAGCTTAAAAAATGTAAAAAAAAAAAAAAATCTTTGATCGCAAGCAAATCTTTCTGTTTCATTCTACAATATTGGAATTCATTTTTTTTGAAGGTTTTATATTTTGACAGTTTAAAAAGGCACACACCATTGAACATTTCTGTTTCCTAAAACATGCCATCTTTCCTTATAATAGAGGAGTTATATAATAAAAATTAAGATTAGAACCATGTTTCTGAGTATTAATTCAAATCCTGGTGAAACAGGAGCGAATAAAAAAATATGCAGTTTGAGAAAGATTGGCCACACACCAAAAGCGTCCTCTTCTGCTCTGTTACAATCCATCCACTTGCAGACAAATAGATCCATGTTCACCTTTGTTTTTTTCTTCTGAGCTGGCATCTGGATCAAAGCTGTACAGCTGGATAGCTACAATATTACAAGCCATTTTTGTTGCACCAATACTGTTGCTGTGGGGTTTTGAAGGGCTGTAAGCTTGCTGGAGAGAGTGTAAATAAAGGGATGATGGGAAATCAGCTCAGCACCACCAACAGTCTTATACAACAGGGACTTATACTCGTGTGTGACTTGGATGTGATTTGTTAAAATAGGAACAACTGCTAGAGGGCACTGTAAGTTAATGTATCAGTATTTACATCTGACAGTAATGCATAATAAGTGCCACTCTTCTGCGAAGTGAAGAAGACATAGCATATGAAGTGTCTTATGCTATGAACACACTGGGCATGTATCGCGCCTTTAAAAACTACTGAACGTAGGTTTTTAAACGTTCTTTTGGTATATGATGTTCACACAGGTCTGTCACTACCCAACGCTAGTGCATGTACTCACAAAGAAATGTGGTGCTAAATGTCAAAACGGTGCAAATTTTGTTAATTTTGCTTAAGGCTTTTTCTTTCACAGCTCTATTCCAATACATGAAAGCCTTAGTGTGATAGAATTACTCTGGCTCACAAACAGCAATTATTAATTTCCCCTTTATGATCTATTTTCAAATGGATGACACTTCTGTACTTTGAAAATCACTACCAAATCAGATTGATCTGATTGATCAAACTTTAACGGGTCTACCTTTTGATGCAAGCTTAACTTCCACGCATTTTGTAAGTAGAGTCAGAAGATGGACTTAAAAACGTGTATGGTCACGTGAGAACATGAGCATTTTGAATGTGTAAGCTTCAAAATAAGACTTCTTTAAAAGTGAGTACTTGAACAAGCATTTCCAAGCGCGATGTGAACGTAGCATTACGCCAGGCTTGGCGGAATTTGTTCCAAAGTGACAGAGAATGAATGAATAAATTAATAAATATCGCAAACTAAAGCAATTTAAAGACTTTAGTTTATTTATGGTCTTATCTTGATAATTGTTTATATGTGTGCTAATGCACTAGATTCCTTCCAAGTTTCATTACTTAAATAAACATCAATGTGTTGCAATAGTAAAGCGTGCATATATATTTAGTGTAAAAAATTTTAACCATTACATTATTTTGATTTGCTTTTGAAGATGAAATGTCCGTTCTTGTTCCCATATTTTGTTTCTCCCAAAAGTGAGACTTGTGATTTATTTTCTTCATAATTATGTGTTTTTTTTTGGCTGCTAGACCTTTTAGATACAACTGCTGCACCTTCCAGAGCGATTTATAATTCGAAAAAAATCTAATCATGCAAAATAGCCAGAAAAAAAATTGTATCAGACTGTTATCCTAGGCTAAAATGCCACATAAAGGCTGCTACCTTATAAAAAAGTCAAGAGTGGAAAGTTAAAAACGCTAACTTTACATAAAATACAATAAATGCATAATGCTAAAATAACAACAGAACATTTATTTGAAATGAAAAAATAAAATTATATTTCTGAAGTTGACAAGACAATGAAAGAAGTGTAAACTGAACAATTTAGCGAAGTAATGTGTATGTTTTCTCTCAACATACACCCCCCCCCAAATTATTTAGTCTGCTCCGATAGGTGACAGAAGGAAAAGAGTCGCTTTCAGACCAGACATGTCAAACGGCAGATCGAATGATTGAAACTGACTGCAACCACCACCTCCGTCACACACCCCCTCCATCACCTCGCAGTTTTCGGTCCCTCCCACTTTCCCACCCACCTACTTTACCTAAACACCCCCAGCAGCACTTTGGAGTCTATTTTTTGCCTTGCTTCTCTAAATAAGGCCGTGCAGCTCGGTTACATGGGGGCGCTGGTGAAGGGGGGTCCTTACCTTGGTATAAAAGCGCTGGGACAGTGGGGGTTTCCTCCGATTACGCTTAGATTGAGCTCTGTTTCCATCTTATTCGTTTTTAAATTAAAAAAAAATGAACAGTTCAGGTAATTTTATTAGCAGCTCATATTTATTATTATTTTGGAAGAACAACTTTCACAGATTCCTGGATGTGGGGGGAAAAAAAGGCTTGAATGACATTTGGGAACACAAAGACACAAATCAGAACAAAGTAAGGACTTTTTTTCTTCTTTTTTTCCCTTTCATGTGTTTAATTTCTCCTCACCTTCTACCTTCTGTTCTTTCCCCCCTCATCCTTCCACGTCTTTTTCGTCCCTCATTTCCTGATGTTTTTTCTTTAAGTCCTAATCCTTTCTTCTCCGTTTAAATTAAACCCTTAATCTATACTTTTTCTCCTCACCCCCCCTCTCTGTCTTTTCTCTGTTAACCCCTCCCTCTTCTCCATTTGTCCTTCAGCACTGTCAGCACTCACTCTCTGGCTCCATCTCTGGCAGTCCCATCAGCTGTCCTCCCTCTAACTTTACCCAGTCATCACTTCAAAACCCAACCCGCAAACCTCTCTTTCTTTTAAACGGACACTATTCTTGCCATCTATTTTATATGTGTGGGAGGGGGGGTCCTGTGATTCTTTTCTTTTTTTGCCTTCCTGTCTTGCTCTTAAACCCTCCTCCTTTTTCATCCAGCACGAGAGAGGGAGGCAAGTCCCGTGACCCTCTTCTTCTCTCTGCATCCTTAAACTCTCCATTGCTGATTCAGCTCTCAGGGAGGAGAGACTCCGCCTGCAGCGACTCCCTCACTTGGCCACCATCCCTCTGTGGATCACCTTCACCATGGTAGGTGCACAACTGTTCAGATATCTGTAAAACGAGCCGCTTTTGTTACTGTTTTCTCTGTGTCCTGCACTGCCTTTTTCTGTCTCAGCTGCAGATTTGAGGTGCAAACCATAGATTTATATTTGTGTATCTTTCAACTTTTTATTGCAACATTTGTGCATGATTAAGAGGTCAAGGGTTACCTGAGGCGATAATGTCAAATCAGTGGTTTCAGTCAAACGACTATCAACTTCACTTGAAAAGAGGTGGCTGTTAGTTTTTTTGTGAGTTTGTTTTTTTCTTTTCTGATTATTTTTGGAGCATTTTTGCAACAAAAATTTTCTACCGCAGCTGAACCAGTCTTTGTCCGCCACGCGGAGCTCAGCACTGAAGCAGACGTTCAAACCAGGCCTCGGCTCTATCTATAGACGGGACAGGCACAAGTGTCACTCTCCACAGGGAGAAGGGGGAGCGCTAAAGTAGGAGCGAGCCTCTAAAAGTGTTGTGCATATGTTCCCCTCACCCCTCATCTTCTCTTTCTCCTGTCGGCCGGGCTAATTTTACTCAGTTAGCAGATACCAGGGAGATCAGCAGTGGTCAGCTGTCTATCAAACATCCGGAGTCACGACAGGCTTCAGGGTGAAGTGCTGGCAGCGGGGAAGTGTCAGGTATCCTGACCCTCCTGAAGCGGTTACGGGCGCAGCTGTCTGAGGCGAAGCTTTGCCGTCAAAGCGTGGACCGGAGGGGAAACTTCTCTTTAGGGGAGGAGGAGAGTTAAGAAAAACTCCTGGCTGGAATACTTTGATGGCGAGGAGGTCAGAGTGGAGCGATGCGTCTGCGGCGGGAGATTTATAAAAACCCCGGCCCATAGAAGAGCGAGGGGGGGAGGAATGAGGGTGAGGAGGACTGGTGTGATTTATGGAAGCGACTTTTACTTTAATTACTGGGTGGACAAAGCTGAAGTGTGCCCCATGGCACTGTGCTACAGAGTGGTGGGGACACATGAAGGGGACGGTGTGGGAAGAGGGGCGGCAGAGCAGATGACACATTCACAAGGTTTTGATAGACTCAGGCAATTTACGCTTTCAAACTGCAGGATAAAACAACACTGCTAAATTATGTTACATGGAAAAGCAATGTCCAGTAACGAGATGAAGGGCTTTTCGGGGACTCGCCCACTCACATAAACCCCCCCCCAACCCAGAAGCATTCTGAGCTGCTGTTGAATTTCTGTTCTACAGCAAAGTGGCAATAAAGTTTTATTTTGAAAACGTGTCCGTAGCAACTATAATATTTTTGCTAATCTGAAGCTAATGAATATATGTATTAGTTTGTTTCTATGTAAAACTTTTTACATTTTTCCTAGTGACCTTTCTTTGCCCCGCCCACACCATTAACTAATTGATGTGAAATTCTGTAATTTTACATTTATCTTAAAACCTGCTTTACTTCTCCATTATTCCTCATCAAAGAACATTCAAGTTTTAAGGTTTTGGAACCATTACGCTGCCCTCTTAATTTTTCCGACAACTTTTAAGTCAAAAGATGGTCTGTTTTACAAATCTATGGGTTAGCGGCAACTAACCAGAACACACAGAACGAGTCTGCAGCCATATTTTCTCCCATCTGTTTAAAATCGCGTTTTTCCAATGTTGTATTTTGACCCAAGATGGCAGCTTCAGTGTTGATGCAATCAAATAAAAAAAAAATATATATATATATATATATATATATTTAAATTCAGGCTGTTGTCGCCATGGTAATTGCAAAACTGCAGTAAGGTAATTTACACCTACACTGGGGTGTGTAGTAATTTTTGTGATTCTTTGTTATTTGGATCAATGAAAAGTATTCTGAGACAGGTAATAATCCAGTCATAGTGATCTAACAAATTGCTTTGACTTATGAATTATGCCATATTTATAGATTTTTCTTTTTTCACATTTTTTATATTTTCCCTCCAAATATATACCGTTGCTGTAAATATATCATGAAGTTAAAGTTGTAACATACTGCAAAACTGGAATCCACTATGATGTCTTAAACTGTAAAGGGGAGTGGAAAAATCACAGCTTTTTCACAAGAATTGAACCATCATTTTACATAGTTTACGTTACCACGCAGAACTTCAATATAAGGTCAATTTTTCCATAAACATTTTGGAAAAGGGCAAAAAAGCACTATAGGAATTTAAAAAATGCAGCATCAGAGGCAGGAGGATCTTTATTTTGAAAATGTTATGGTTTGTAGGTGCATCAAACATGCTTCATTCACTCCCAGGGGCATTTTTTTTACAGCTTTCCTTTTACAAGACAACAAAAGTAACTTTAAATAATCATTTTTTATAGTTATTTTAAATTAAACTATCTTACAGTCTCTTAAAAAAAACAATCGGCTTCTTTTATTTACATGTATGTCTACACCTAAAGGTTTTAAAATGTAGCAGTTAAGCAAAAGACATTACTGCTGCCAATAATATGACTTTACAGGTGAGTTTTCTCTGCAGTTGACTGCATCAGTATCAGTGTTTTACACTGCAGTGCAGTGAGGGAGAAGATACAGAGGAGAATATTGTTAACATAATTTATTTAAAACATCGTAGGAATGAATTAAAATCCAGTAGCGACAGTTAGAAAATATGTGACTTTCTTTAAGCTGAGATACTTAAAATGTGCACCTAAAGGCTTGACAAGAACTGAAATGAAACTATAGATAAGCTGCATGGTCTCACGCCGCTCTCACACACTCTTGCAGGAGCAGCTGCGGCGCTCTGACCTGCGCTGTATTCGTCCTGCGCGGGGTTTTCTCTCGCAGCCTTCAGACCTGCCGTTAGCAACGCTTCAATTCATTAAAAGCAGGAGTCAGCCGTTGTGCATTTGCCTATAAATTGGTATTGATCTGGTAGGACAGGGAGGGGGAGGGGGGTGAGGAGCTGTGTGTCAGTTTGTGTGTAGGTGGGGGGGGGGTCTTATACAGAGAGGGCAATATTGAATATGGTTGTGGACACACAAAAGAGTGCGCACGTGAAGAACTCATCATCACCCGGAGGTGCAACACTGCTGTGGTTGGGCAGGAGGAAAGGTGGGGGCATGAGACAATGACAGTTTGGGTGGAGGGGGGTAGATGAATGAGAGAGGAGGAAGAAAAAGAGAAATTGCTTGGTGGGACGGGCAGATGCACACAGGACTAAAAGTTTTCAGCTGGAGGAATGGGAGTCGGGGGGGCAGACAGACTGCAGAGGCGAAGCACTTTCTTTTTCTTTTCTTCTTTGCTTTATTGTCTCTCGTCTTTGGTGCAGCGATGAGCAGGATGTGTGGGAGGAGGGACGGGGGGCACCAACATCTGTTCATGGCATAGTGGTGGAAAGTCCACCCCAGGACTGGGACATGGTGTGCTCGAGTCCATGATTGGAGCATCCCTCCTGAAACTTGAAGGAGGTTGGGATGGGGGTGGTGGTGTGTCCAACAACCAAAATGGTTTTGACAGTACCTACACCCCATCCAAAGAGGACGAGTGAAATGCAGAAAGAACATGTTTTGCCATACTTAGTTGCATGCGACAGTCATGGGTCTTTAATTTTAAGTGCACCATCTCCTCAGTTTGCAGGGCGGACATCCCATTGGGTAAAGGTAGGCGACTGCCTAAATACTTAAAAGTAATTTCCAACCCATTATTGTATAACTATCATAAAATATCCAAATGGCACAAGACTCCTCATATAAAAGTGTGTCGTCCTTTCCCATTCCACTGCAGCAATGGACTATTCTGTCAACAGCTAGTCTGATGACTAAATTTGCTGCTGATGCAGTGAGCAAAGACATTCTGAATGGATTTCTTTTTTTATAAGCGTACAATGAAGCGTAGTTATCTAACCAGCAGTGAAAATTACAATTCTGTTGTTGATGCAATAAAAAGAAAAACGAAAAATATCTCACATAAAATATTATGAGCAAAGTGACTGAAGAATAGGCCAAGGGAGGGACAGAAAAAATGTCATTTTCAGAATAATACTTTATTGTTTGCATTGACACTACTACATAGTTTACAGTTTTCTTTCATCATTAAAGTCAACTTTTTTTGCATTTTTAAGTAAAACCAGACAAATTAAATCATAGAAGACTGTCATTTGTTCCTACTGAATTTACAAATTGGAACATTCAATAAATTCAATCTTTTTCAAAAGAAAAATTAATTAAATTTAAAATTGAAATGTGATTTTACTTTTTAAACAGAAACATTTGAATTGTTAACATCGATACCGTCTAAAAGTGGACCAGTGAAGACGCTATTTTGACGTTTTACCCAAGTTAAGATTTATTTAAAATAAATAAATACTGGAGAGGGCCCCATGCTATAGTTCGCCTGCCCCCCCCCAAACTGCTCAGTCCGCCACTGCCGGTTTGCCTTCATTTCTGCGCCGCTGCAGCCGAGCCTGAAACTCAAGGTGAATCAGAGTGTATGCGCGGGTGTGCAGTCAAAGCCCAGCACATGCACGGTCGCAGAAACACTGCAGTTTGTTAACTTCCTCACAGGATTGTCCTGCAGGAACAGGATGAGGCGCATTCTTGCTGGGATTGGGAGGGGGGCCCTGACCGAGCGAGGACCGGCCTGCTTGGGGGACATACTTCTTTATATGCCCATATGAACACGAGCAACTATGGAATGTAAAGAAGTATGTATCCCAGGTTGGGAGAAATGACAGCGGCGCATGATGAGGCCTCAAAGTGAGGGGAGTTTCAATGGAGCAAGCTTCTGTGCTTGAACGTGGACACCAGAGCCCGGTGCACTCTGAGGCTGCTGAAATGCAGTTTCTGTTCTTCGTTCTGGTGGAAAAGCCAGCACTTTTCCTGATGGTCCTTTCCTGCCAAGTGCAGACTCAGAAGATGCAGACGCTTGACGGACGGCAGCTTCCAGTAAAGACGCAGCAATTAAATGCTTCCTAATGGAGAGCGAGTCAGAGGAAGCTCAGACCGCTGCTCTCAGACGCCGTCTGGATCTGGCCTCAACTCTTTGGTCTGCCGAGAAAGACGCTTTGAAGCTTCTCTTCAGTGAAGTCTGCATGTGAAAGCGTGCAGGTGTGCACTGCAGCACTGGCTTAGCCGGGTGTGGCTTGGGGGCAGGTTTAACAGGCATGTCAGGCTTAACTGTTTGCATTTTGGCCTACTTTGAGTATAAATACTGTAGGTGTCCTAGTTAGGGTTTACCGTCCTTGTTAGCTGCTATTTGGGACAGCTTCTGTGCAGAAAGTCGGTCCAGATCAGGTGTGAGGCGTGGGACCAGCTGGACTGACAGCTGGATTCCCTCATCATGGATGCACCCAGTTCTGTTAAGGAAAACACTTTACAGTTTCTTGTTTTATTGTTTCTGGGATTGACAACAAGAGCAAAAGGTCAATGTTTGGAGAGGGAATTCACAGTGAGAAGGACATGGTGCTGTGGGGGTGGGGGGATGCTGTGGACTGAAGTGAGGTTGGAGCTGAGGGAGTTGTGGCGAGTGAGCGTGTGAGATGAAGCGAAACAGCCAGAAAGAGGGAGGCAGGATTGATGATGGTGTTCAGGTCTTTGGTGCGCCTGTGTGTTGGGGTGAGGGTGGAGGGGGGGTATTGTTCTGTCACTTTGCCTGTGTCAGCAGGTGGAAGCTCTCATCAGGACATTAAATATGCAACAATGCTGACTGCGGAGCCGTGCTGAGACAGCCAAAGCTGGACAACTGGGGGGAACCCGATAAAAGTAAACCGGCAGCAGCGCTTTGCCTCACTCCGCAGACAGCCCAGATCCATCCCAATCAGAACGCACACACCTCCACACACCTGCAGGAGTCCGCTCCACCCCTCCAGACCCATCATCTCCTGGCTCTCGCAGCCTGGGTAACATTCGCCGACGGACTTTCCGTCTTGACAACTGACCGGTTAATCCACCGGCCCAGTGAGGGATTAGCAGCAGTTACATGCAGATCAGTCATGTGGAACATTGACTGTAAAAACCCCTCCCCTCTCCAACCCCCCCCAAAAAACTCAGTGGAATTCAAAGTAGATGAAAAGAAATAAGTGACTTTCTATTATCTGCCCGATTAAATGTTGACTAAAAATGTTTTAGGCTTAATCAAAGTTCAGAAAATATTTTAGTAAAACAAGATTTTCATCTGCTGTGATTGTTGGATAAAAGTTTATTACACTTCCTTTTTTCCAAATACTGTAGATCACGTGTGCTGGATCAGGACCTCCAGATCATGGTATTTTTTGTTATTAATGGCCAAATGTTGTCTTGTGCTTAATTCTAACTTGTATAATTTTGACAAAATCTATTTTTATAGAGTAAAATATTAAAAGTTCATTAAGATTTAAATTGTTTCTTTATAATTGTTAAATTGTTAAATTTATTCTGGAATAATAATCCTGCCTATTTTTATTCATAGTAATGTTAAAAAGTTACATTTTTAAAGTTTTTAAAAATTTGTTTTAGAGTGCTCAATAAATGTTTATCCTGTTCGGCTCATGACCTAAGGTGTGTTTGGGATTTTGGCCCCTGTATGTTTGAGTTTGACACCCCTGCTGTAAATGAAGGGATTTAGTTAAAGACCCACTCCACTGAAATTGTGTTTTGTAGAAATTTTTGACATATTAAGAAAATACACATTTTAAACTGAATTTCTAAATATTTATATTCCAATCGTGGTGAATCAAGAGCAGAAAAAAATACAGTTTGAAGAAGATTGCAGTCGTTACGTAGACCTACAAATTACAATTGACAGGCCACATGATCCCTGTTCTGCTCCAAACCAAAACATTCACTTGCAGACAAATAGATCCATGAACGTCTTTGTTTTTCTAATCTGAACTGGAATCTTTCAAAACCTGTACTATTGGATAGCTCCAATATTGTTTAACATTAGTGTTGCACCACGAATGTCAGATTGGGGTTGTGAGGGTCTGTAAACTAGCAGGAGAATGTAAACAAAGGGATTATGGGATATGAATGCTGGCTCACTGGGCAAGGTTTTATGATGATCAAAAGATGATTAGAGTGGGATTTTATAGTTTAAAGAGTCAATATCAATTAAATGCAAGTTGCTGCTAAGTTTTCTTGGAGCACATTGGTCCCTTCTTTATTGTGGTTCGTCTTTTTGCCATCTCTGATTTTTATCACGGCAATTTTGCATTCTTTTTTTTATTTTTGTGTCCTGATTAGGAATTAACCTCGTAGATCAATCTCCTTGGTGTCGTGTCTCCCTTACATAATACATTCAGTCTACTGAAACTACATAAAAAAAAAAACTAGATAGATCTTGTTGAGCAGACTTGTTTTTATTTTTTTAATAATATATGTATTATTCTGTGAAGGTATGAATTTTGAGAGTTTAAACAAGAAAGGAAAGTGTGAAAATATTCATGTTTGTCTGAGCAAAATTTACAAAGTGTGTTGTAAGTAGGGATGTCCCGATCCGATCACGTGATCGGATCGGGACATCCCTAGTTGTAAGGAGTTAATCCTACTTTGCGGATGTCACCTGTTCACTCCAACAACGTACGAGGGACCAATGAAAACAATTGTTTTCCTTCATTTGAAGATATTTGGAGAAATTTATTTCGCATGACTGAGGATTTTCTTGCAGTATTCTGAAGTTTTCATCAATTGTTGACAATACATTTCAGCTTCTTGTACAAGGATAAAAAAATCTGGAGAAATTGTGGAAAACAAAAACACAAAATGGGATTTAAAGAATTAATATGAGCTAAAAACTGTGTTTTTGTGACAAAAACAGCAGAAGTTAATAGACCGGATTTTAACACAAGATAACATTTCAAACCACATTTTGATTTAAGCAGCAGCCTCTAAATGAGTGATAGTCTATATTAACTAAAGTATTGTTTTTCTATTTTCTCAAGCCAAAATATTTGTGCCAATTTCACAAGACTCGTGAATATATATATATATATATATATATATATATATATATATAGTATATATTTGCAATAAATGTGGCTGCCACCACATCCTTCCGCGCATAATGTGTATTTGCTATTTTTCAACAGAAGTATTTTTCTAAGAGGAAAAACTTTTCATATTTAGTGCATATCTGCAGATTACGCTAATCAGAACCTAAGACTTCAGTTCTCCAAAGTCCAGTTCTTTACACTGATGACAAACTGTTTCTGGATGACAAAGTTAGTTTCTTTGTGTGGTGTGATTTGTATTTAAGATTTTTTTATTCTTGTTTTTTAAAATATCTCTGAAGCCAAATGTAATATGTGTAAATCAGAAATTAAAGTAAGTGCTGTCATGGCCAGAATTAAATAAAGGTTTTCCCACATCTCTTGCAGAAAAGTTGTGGTGTTAGAATCTGTGCACATTTAAGGATTGGCTAAGCATTGGATTTTAATGTCCTATTGTATTTTTTTTACCTAGTTGTCTTTCATTTGTTTTTGTTTTAGAAATAGTGCCTTCATAAATGCTTTCTCTGTTTTAAAACTCCAGCTCCATTTAACGTCAGAGTAGAGACTTTTAAGGAAAGGAAAATCCAAAATATCACAAGGACAATAGTTAGAAGAACAGGGAGAAATGCTGCTTGAGCAGCATTCTTGCACAATAACTTATAACTAGGATGAAAACCTTGATTTTTTTTTATTATTATTATTTAATCTTTTTAGGTTATTTTTCTTACATGCAAGAATGACTTTGAATTTTAAAAAGGCACAAAGTTGCTTTTTTCTGGACAAACAGAAGCAGTAGGTGAATGAAAATGATAAATCCTTTATAATGGATGGCTTCAGTTTTTTTATGAATCACTCAATGTAATGAGCTTTAAAATTCAATTAGTTAATCGGTTTGGTGTCAGAGTAAAATCAGTTCAAAGGAAACTCGATCAAGAACATGCAGGGTACAATCCGAAAACTAATTACGAGTTATTATTTAGCGATTTAGTCATACATGCTGTGCAAGTGGATCAAAGCGTGGACACACACACAGACTCACACAGCTCGCCTCCAAAAACCCGATCAGTACCTTACATCAGGACAGGGATCAATGCTGAGGTAATTTGTTTCGATCAATTAAACAGACATCTGCTTGAATTAGACTCCAATAGACTGCAAAGGCCCCTGTGTCAGTATGTATCTGTGTGTGGGCGTGTGTGTTTATGTGTGTGTATTTGTGTGTTAAATCTATAGAAACAGTGAAAATACACTGATGGAGATTCAAGCAGCATTGTTAAGAGAGAAATAACACAAAACAAAATGGTTACAAAGTTAAGGACTTCCACAAACTTTAATAAAGTCAACAACTCTGCCTCCTAAATAAATAATGCTGCCATGGCAACGGTGTTAATTTAATGGACCCGATGGCTTATTAGTAATAATATAGTAATAATATGCAAGTAAGTTTGATAGATCTGACCTCTGATCTTTGCGTTTGGCACTTTCAGGTAAAATTACACCTTGAATAGTTTATTCTGTGCAAATCCCCACTGCAGCTGCAAAAAAAAACAAAAAACAATTACATGAGAATAGAGGCAGAGTTTGTTACACATCTTAACACCTTATGTTTGCATCATCCCAACAGTTTATGTGGCAGTATTGATAAAATTAAGCCACTTAGAAACAGTTTGAGGCTTTAAAAAAGGAATGAATGAGAGCGACAAAAATCAGAGTAAATTTGGTGTCTATCACCTTTATTTGCTAAAGCTTTGTAGTTCTGTTGATTGACTAAACTACGTTTTAGTCGTTTGCTTTTGTTGGTTTTATACTCTTTTCTCATCTGTTTAGTCCATTTCACTTTTTAAACCAGTCAAAATCTCAGCTTCTCATTTACTTTCTGTTAATGAACAAATGTGCCCTCCGGTTTCATTGTGATTTTCTATCTTTTAATAATTAAGGAGACCAAGTTTCTTGAAAGGTGCTCCTAAATATAATTAATTAATAAAAGTTAAGAATCTGGTTCTGCAGAGCCCTTTAATGACAGTCTTTGAAAATAGGTGATGATTAGCTGAGAAAAACCTGATAAAAGGGAGAAACCAGGATTCAGAAAGTAAAGGCATTCTTTTGCAAGCGAACTTTGGTGCGGTTCTTTTCAGTGTAATTAGAAAAAACAAAAAAACAAGAAGATCAGGTGCCTCTTTCCCATGCAAAAGAAGAACAAAAACGCGTAGACATAGTGAAACAATGAGATGTTTCAGTGATGGTCTCAAGTTTAACAAAGTTAATTTTATTTATATCAGTAGATGGGTAAATGATACAGATCAGCATCAAAACATTAAATACTTAGTTAACTTCTATTGTCAAAAAGACGTACAATCACAAGTTTGCTTCTGCCAAGTCATTACAATTCGCTGAGAGTGAATCACATCAGGGGATGCATGTTGTGGCACTGAACATCTGTGTTTTTTTTTTTGTTTTTTTTTTCTTTTTATCTCACCACTTCAAACATGTGAATGAATTCAAATGACATACTTTAGCCACACAGAACAAAACAAAAAAATACTTAAAATGCCAGGCTTGAAAGCTGAAAACGGTTAATTGTTGATTAAAAGTTTCAGTAAGAAAAAAAAAAGATCTCTGCTAAAAAAGTCATTTTAATTTACATTTTTAAAAACCCCAAAAAAGTCATTTTTTTCCTATTGAGAATTGGGCTACATTTTATCACCTCAAAGTTAGTCGAGTCTTTTATGTATTGATTTGTGGAGCATGTATGGAGATGCTTATCAAATTTTTTCCATATTATTTTTGTTTCAGACAATAGTGCCTCTAAGTGAAAATCTGCTAAATCTGTGCAACTCTTTTAGAAAGTTTGCTCTTCCCAGTTGTGAAAACAAACTTGAAGTGTGAGAATCATAAATCGAACTGAATCAGTCAAACAGTCATAGTGGGAAAGCGCCTTTAAGTGGCCAAAGGAAAAAAAATTACTTTAACAAAAGAAGACAAAAATTGTGTACACATTGATCATCAAGAGATCAAAATGATGGTGCTAAAACCTTTTTCTATTTTATTATATATATATATATTTTTTTTTTAAATAAAAAAATAAAAGTTTAGAACCATCATGGAAGCTGGCTTCTTTAACCAAATGAGTGAAGGTGTGACTGCTTCTGCAGGACGGTTCTGCACACAGCAGAAGGAAGAGTGAACTCATCACTGTTTGTAGTTGTAATTTTTTTTTGTTGGAGTAGCAGGATAATTCAAAGGTTCCTGCTACTCTTCATTTCCTCGTCGCCTCCTCCTCCTCTTGTAGTGTTTTTGCAAAAACACATTTAGTTGCGGCGATGCAGGAAATCAAAGCAAGACTTTCACATCTGGTTAAAGCGACGCCACAGGCCACTTCTGCCCTTGTTTATTGTTTATGGTGCAGCAGAGGAAGAGGGGGGAGAAAAAAAAAAGACTAATTTAACGGCTCCCACTCGTGTTCTTTGTACATGGTGTGATGCTGCTGACACCGGAGCCTGTCCATTACTGCATGATGCCAGGAGTGCGGCTCTGCTCCCCTCAAATGAACACGCAGGATAATTGTTATGCAGTGAAGCTGTGAAGCAGAGGGAAGTAATTAAAGGAACAAGGGCACTGTGGTGATGCTGGTGGAGGGCCACATCCCCCTCTTCTGCGTCCCCCACCATCACCACCACCAGTCCCCCCTTCAAGCTGGAGATTGCACACACACTTATTTTCCCAAGCAGGTTCATTTTACATCGACACCCCTGTAATTACTTCCAGGGTTTACCGTCATCCTAATATTCTAATTACTCTGTCTGTATTTATGCGGTCGTAACATTTACAATTTTACGACACAGTAATTATCAGTTGACCAAAAAATGAGGAAAAAAAAAAAAGTCTTCCCTCACGCTAATTGTTTTCTTCCAAGCGCCCTGGAGTAAGCAATCTTTTTTCCAATTACTTCAAAAATAAATTTCGGTTGCATATTAGCCGTCATTGGCCCACCTTCTGCAGTTTGGAAACATGCCGCCTGTGGAGGTGTTTCAGGAGCACACAAAGCTCTTTGCCTGTTGTATCTCATGAAGTATTTCTTGGAACATAATGCATTCGTATTGTCATTTCCACCACTGGTAATGAGAAATGTGATGAAGGCTGCAGGAAAGACCAGGAAATGCTGAGGAGCAAACAGGGAAGAGGTGATACAGGTTCTAAAAAAATGATTGGATGAATATGAGAGAATGGAGAAGATGGTTTGGTGTGTTGAAGTAAATATTTAATTGCGCTTAAATTGTGAAATAACGATGGGATTTAGAAAAGCAGTATTGACTAGGTACAATATTCCCCCTTTTATTCATAGGGGGTTAGACATCTGCGAATACCCCGAAACCATGAATAAGCAGGGAACACTGTATGGGCACTGTTTGGATTTTATTTAGTGTCAAACTGGTATTTTTGAAACGGCTCCAGTGCCTTTCAAAAAGAAAAAACCTCCCATTCAAAAAAAATCTTGGCATTGAGTTTTGGTAGTCGGCCCTAGCACTGAATTCTCCTGTAGTAAAAGTTTTAAAGGGGCCCTAGCGTGAAAATTCTACTTTTTGAGGTTTAAAATGCATTTTACTGTTCATTCCTCACTATAAAGAACCCCAAAGCAGCATTTTGATCCGTTCATGCATTTAAGAGTAATCCTGTAAAAACCTGCAGTGTTTGCAGCAGCCCCTCCCATACCCACGAAAACGAGCGGTGTGAAACATGCTGACGTCAGATCGTTTCAAACAGCTCCATTTCAGGAAGAGTCTGCTCTGACAGCTCTGCCCCTAGTGTAACATAACATTCAATTTATTCCCTTATCCAGTGATTATCAGAAAAAAAAAACTTTTATTTTAGATGCAGAATACCGTATACCTTTCAGTTGTGTCCTAACTTCAATAAATTCCAGCTCAAATAGGTGTTTACTTTTTACGTGCCGCTCCTTTATGCACCCTTCCTTAAATTATTTTTGACAATATAGAACCAATAAAACATTTTCCTTCCCAATATTTCTCTCCTATGAGTTTGCATGTGTTTTAAAGCTTAAAAAAAAAGATTAAATTGTAAAAGTTTTATTCCAGGAAAAACTTCAAAAACAGCTCGATTAAAATAAAACCGTTGAACATGTTTGTGTCGTTCGACATCGTTACATTGTTACAAGTAAACTTCGGCTATTGTTTATTTTGAATCTAGTAACCATTGAATCCATTGGGATTTTGTTTTGGATCTTATTTCTTTTCTTACACTTTTTCAGTTGTCACAGTCCAGGTGTAATACACCTGTAACAGACAAACTTTCATTTTTTGTATTTTAGTCTGTTAAAAAAAAAAATGTTTGCAGTAAAATATGATAAAAATTTATTTCTTCAAATCCCTGCAGGAAACAAACATTTTAGTCCTGAATTTGCAAAACTGTTTGCACTTACCTTTTTTAAGTTTTAAAAAAAATTATTTAAAGCATCATCCCTCTTCCAGATGTTTCCAGTCCACCTGTTCAAGAAAGTTTCCCAGACTCTCATCAGGCTGAATTGTCACAGAGCGGCAGTCTTTATGTACAATTTGTGAGCCCCTGACCTCTACAAACCTGCTGCTGCTAACGTGTCTCCGGCCTGAGCGGAGCGTCTTGCATTCATCTCCCTTCGTCTTGTCAGAGGAGAAGTGTAATTAGGAGGTGCGATCCAGAGTGCAGCGTGTCAGGCAGTCGCGGAGGCAGCCTGCCATAGCCAATGATACAGGATGATAGAGGAGTGATATTAGCGCAGCAGCCTGTAAGGCAGCAAAGCCGGCGAGTCAGTCGAGGCCCGTCAGCTGGTAAAATGACCGTCAGCTGGGGAGCCTGTCAGTCAAACACTGATCCACGTCTCACCGGCCTCCTGACGAGAATCTAATCTGTGCACAAGCGCAGGACAAGACTGCTTAGCAAAGTCATGAATTTAAATAATGAAGTTGGTGAACATAAAAAGATGGCATTGGGGTGGCGGTGGGGGTTACCTCTGGCAAGACATGGACCAACACACAAAACTGTAAAGAAGGTGACACACAGAAAGAGACATAGAAGAAAGTTAATCTGCCAAACCCATAAAGACTTATGCTTTGTGATCTGTTCTACCGATTGTTGTGTGCTTCAGATAATTGCTTCCCTTTGCTGCACAGAGACCATTACAGTATATGATAGCTGGATTACCATCTGTAACAGAGGGCTTTAGACTGCAGAAGCAGGGCAGTATTGGAACCGGAGCTACAGTAAAAGCTGTGAATGGCGAGTGAGCTGTGCATTAGCCTGATGCTGTTGGTTTGGTTTTAAAGAATTCCGCTGAATGGAGTGTGAATGTCAAATCAGTAAGATAACGCCATTGAGGGTCTGTAAAGAAAACCTGAGTGTCTCTTCAAAACGATCGCCTTAACTGTGTCTCACATTTTTGGCATCTACAAATCATCTGGACAGCATTTCTGGCTTTATGTATGTTCAATGAAAACATGAGTCAAAATGTTGTGTTTATAATTAAATAATACAGTAATAATGTGATACATAGAGATAATATAGTACAGTAATTCCGTAAGTTGACATCTGTGGTAGAGACTTCAATGTTTCTGGCATTTTCCTGCCGTGACCAAAAAGTATCAGCTTTTTGAGCTCCTTCAGTTCAAGCCAACAGGATAAAATCAAATAAATCCTTTTTGAAACTTAAAAATTTACAATTGGCAAAGAGAATCAATGTAACATTGCAATTTCAATACTTTGCCACTCCCTACTGTTTAGATTTACATTGTAACCAATCCCTGTTTTTGAAGTGGACTTCATTCATCCTACATAAATTTTAATCTAACAAAAAATGTCCACAATATAAATTAATATATACATTTTTTTATGCATTTTCTGCAAAATTTGAGCTTTTTAGTGGAACTCCAAAACAATAATGCTGTAACGAAAAGAAACAGAATTATTACTAATTATTTTTACAGTCAATGAAAAATCTGTTTAAATATATCTAGATATTTCCAAGATTAAATATGTCAGTGCATAGGGAGTTCTTGAGATGTTTGACTTATTTGAATCACGGGGTGCTGTAAAAATAAATGTTTTAATTTAAAACAAAAAAAACCTAAGCATTTAAATATGTGGCTGTCTTCAATTTTTAATCCTTTACCGTTATTAATTTAGTTTTACAAGTCAGAGAACATCAAGCCTTGGTTGGAAAAAAAAACCAAGAAATGCGCTTAACACTTTCCCAAATTTTGACTGGAGTTTAAGAAGTTTGAGCAAAACCTCCTTAATGTGATTCCAAGATTTAGCTTCAAGCTTTTTTTTTTTTTCTTTTTCACATTTGTATATCTTAAGTTAAAAAAAAAATAGCTGCCCCATACTATACAAGTTTAAAAAGACAGACTTTAAACAAATTTGCATTTATTTTAAATGTATTTTCCAACCACAGAAATGCTTAAAGCGTCCAGTAGATGCAGTTATCCATGTTGTGGCTTTTTGGTCCATCTTTCTGGCTCTCTTTGAAACAGTAGGCAAAGGTGGGAATAAAATTGTGAGAAAACCAATCAAACTCTAACAGCGACTTAAATCAGCTAGTTAAAGTTGCTAACAAGCTAAACTGAATGAGAAAGAGATAATAAAAAGAAAAACGTTGAAATTAAGTGCAGGTTATTTGTGAGTCGTCCCAGTACAGTTATTCAGATTAAATATAGAAAAACTGCTAAAACTAAGTAAATTCAGCTGTTTGTTTATTGTTAAAAACATTTTTTCCAACCAATGAGAGCTTTTCTGACTCCCTTTTATCACCCTTACTGATTCTGACATTTTAACACAGACATGATTTTGTCTACAAATAGTAATCTGGATGACAAACTGCTGAGCCCTCTTGAATTCTTATAGTCCCAACTTAAAACACAGCCGTAATGAAACATCTCTTTTTACCTGGAAAAGGAGCTGCCGTCCTGTTTTAACAACAGAAGCGTATCAGCCCTCCCTCCCCCCTCGACTTTAACTGCAATGGATTTTTTTCTTCACTACAGAGTGTATATCAAGCGCTGCCTTTGTGGTCCTGCTGCAGCCCGTAATGAATGCACGGCTAAAATACCTAAGTGGCAGCGGCGGTTCGTTAAGGGAGAGAGATAGGGGAGGAACGCAGGATAAGAGGTGGAGGAGGAAGAGAAGGGGAGCGTGCCGGTGCGTGTTCTGATTTAGAATCAGCCTGCATAGGTGGAAAGAGGGAGAAAGAAAGGTGAAGACAGAAGGCAGGTCTACTGCGGTTTGGCAGCCACTGCATATGGATCATGACATCATTCCCTCCAAGAAACCGGGTGACGTCTTCGCTGGTTTAATGTAATTTTAGGAGTTCTTTTAAAATTGAAGAGCTTTAGGATTGTAAAATGTTGGCTTTAACTGTCTGGCCAAATAAATGGAAGTTTTTAATTCTTCTTCTGTCCGTCTTTACCAAAGTTCAAGTACAGTTCAGGAAAGAGAAGCTTGCTTTTTCATTTTCTCCTTAAATGTTGGTTGGTATCGGTTGGCGTCTACAGACCCTTCAGCTTGTCATCAAGAGTTGTAGAACTTAGTCCCTATTTTTGCTCTAAAAACATATTCAAAGTATTCAAAGCAGAGAAAAACTAAACTTTTCACCACGTCCTTACAGGGAACTCCAGCGGCGGATGCATTCCTGTAGGCTGATGTTTGGTTTTTGACTTATTTTTTACTGGCTTAATTAAAGCAGTGAACATAACTAACAATAGAAAGCATTTGACCACTTCTGTGTTAAACTCACCGGTAGGTAAAAAACTAAACTTAATACCACAGATAAAAGGCAAGTTGATATCCTTTAAACTGAATCTAACCAAGTATATACAAAGAGTAGCCTGTATTAGTGCAGTTTCAGATGTCTACTGCAGAGCCGTTGTACGTCCGTGGTGCGGACATAGAACAGCCGACCTCATTGGAAGATTGCAAGTTAGTTCCCCACCCTAAACATATACGTGTTGAAGTGTCCTTGGGCAAGACACTGAAACTCACATTGCTACTGATAGTTATAGAGTTCGGCAGCAACACCACCATCACATGAATGGGACTGTGATTGTACAGCGCTTTGGGCCTTCCAAGAAGGTAGTAAAGCGCTGTACAATTATACGCCACAATTCTCTGTTTAGAACAAACCGTATGTTACACCACTGAACCCAAACCGTGTGGAAAGTGGATTCTTTTTGTATATATTTGTGTTCGTTTATGTTTGAAGTGTGAACCAAATATGTTGTACTAAATTTGAGACCTGCAACACACAGGTCTTCAAGAAATAAGTAAAATATATATTTTTTTATCTTTTTCTTAAAATAAGTAAAAATCTTAATATATATATATTCCAGTTTTCTCAAACTAAGATTGGTTTACTATCAAAAAATCTTTCTTCGATGGACGTTTTTCTTGCAATGCAGAGACATTTTTTCTAAACTGGGTTATTAGCAAATTCAAGGATTTTTCAAAATGTTTAGGTCATTTTTTATTGTTTTGTAAAATACAAGTCTTATATTGAACCGAAAAAAAACCACAAGCCAAATAAATAAATAAATTTAGGTCTGAACAGAGGCAATGTGGAAGTGAATCTTTGCATTCCTACATCTTTGCATAAATAGAACCATTAATAGTCTTTCAGCTAAATATCCAAATTCACTGACTGAGACTGCCAGTTTGATGGATATAGCCTCAATATTTAAATATTAATATAACTTAAGTTATAATTAAAACTGAAATTATGAAATTAAATGTACATCTTACCAACACTAACCACACAGTTCTCCAGGGGATCGAACTGTTTCAATTCAAGTTTTTGTAGGAAACATGTTTTTAGAAACCATTGTGGATCAATTTTAAAGCAGTTGATGCTCAGCATTTTAAGAGTGATTGATTAGGTTGGTACATCTAGACTTGCTGACATTTTGTTTTCACTTACTCGTCATGCATGGACAGTTTTCTGATCACTCTGTCTTACAGGATATCAGTTTCAGGGGACATATAATGCATATCCAACATTTATCATCAATATTGTAGCATCTGAACTACAAACAATTATAAAAAGTGTCAATAAAATGTCATTAGAGTAATCGTATTTTCCTATTGTTTTATGACACTCTGAAATTTACAGACTAACTTTGACTGATGTATACAATAGTGTTGGCAAACTTTTTAAAGTGGGTCACTAGAATAAAAGTAAAACAATGGAAAAAAAAATACAAAAATAGGGAGTTGAGATTCACTGAAAGTGATCAGATTTTCTTTAATTTTCCCACATAATAAAATAGTAAAATAAACATGATGAACAGAACGTGATATCACTTGAAAAAGAAGTGGGCAATTGGGCAATAGAACATGTGTATCAAATCCCACCCCTAATCTTACAATGCTGAATGCATACATTTTTACCTATCAAACCTTTAATAATTCACACAA
>NC_050518.1:1086880-1089103 GCF_002922805.2 Oryzias melastigma
AGAATCAGTTTTCAAACCTAGCCTTGATTTTTATAGCAATGGACACTTTTCTTTTTGGTTTTTGGACTTCTGCAATGATGAAAACAATACTGTGCTCAGATGTAAGACATGCAGTGTTTTAATTCTCCAATGTTGTTTTAAAAAAAAAATTAATAAAAAAAAGTCTGAATGTGTTTTTTTTAAATCCAATTAAAGAAATGTGTAAAGTTGCTTTCCATCCATGGATTGATGTGAGATCTTAGTTTGGTCTACTCATCAAAGTTAGGAAGAATCTGAGTGGCTGCACAGACATTTCTCCAAACCAACAATTTTGCCATCATTCATAGAAAAGTGTTGGAAAAGTGCGACGTAAACGGTCAACTTTTGTTGGGTGAAGTTATTTCATGAAGCATGCTGGTTCACATAAAAGACAGTGTAATTAAGTGTATCATCTAAATGGGTATTGATCATCTTAGGGGTGTTACCAGTAGACTGAAAGGTTAAAGAGTAAAAGAGTATAAACGCTCAGAGGATTAAAAAACTGAGTTTAAATTAGAAGAGAAAGATAAATGAATGCTCAAGACAGCCCTGGATGAGGCCGTGAGTTTTTATGCTGCGGGGGTCATCAGGCCCTTGAGAAGTTCCTGTCTGTTTAGCACTTATTAAAGCTGCAACACATCGTGGACCAGAGCTCAACGAGTAAAGTAGAAGCTCAGAATCACAGTTAAGCAGTCGAATGGGATTGTCGAAGAGCGTTCTCTTTAACTGCACAGGCGTAATCAGTCTTCGGTCGAGGCAGTGAAGCTCAGGACAACGGGTTCTGTTACGCTCCTGCCTCTGATCAACCAATAAGGTACAGGGTTAGTGCTGAATCAGCCACTACTCACACCCAAATGCAGCAGGGTGGAGGGGGCAGCTGGTGGCTGCAGTGGACTGCAGCAGCATTTGTTCAACTAAACTAACAGGCCGAAACCAAGAGCGTGAGTCTTCAGTGAACATCTCTACTCAACCTAATAAACCCTCCTACATGTGTACAGATTCATGTGCACGCATGCACACATTTTTCTCCTCCTTTGGTCAGCAGATAATTAGCGGGTATAAATACTTCCAGCCGCAGAAGATAAAGTTTACAGCTGGACCACGGCTCAGCTTCTTTCATTACTGTAGTGGGCCGTGCATTAAGCTAATGAGCAGTTGTGGCACATCTTCATCAGACGTGCACAGCCCACACCAAGCTCTTCCTTTAGTCCTGAAACCTTGTGGTTTGCGCAACAGGAAGTGATGCTCTTAGGTTTCCTGCGTGGTGCCAGACGGTCCGGTGGTCACTCACGGAGAGCCGCTTGTTGGGATAAGGAGATCTAAACGTCATGTGAGGAAGAGTGACTGTTCAGCTGCTGGACGCCACACCCCCTCACAGCCGTCTCCAATATAAGGGCAGGAATGCAGCGGGACAGCAGAGACCCAGAATAGACAGGCAGCCGCCGTATCTCCAACCGCACTCTGATAAAGGGCACCTCTAGAAAAAGCAGTGCACTAGTGCAACACTCGCACGAGCCGCAGGCTTGATCTGGAAGCAGCTGCCCGACAGTGTGATGTTTCACTGAGCCTTCAGCAGGTGTCTCAGCGAGGTTAACGATAAAACAGCACATATGTAATGATTCTGTTTGATGCTGGATCTGACTGGAGGTGTGCAGGGTGAAGAAGCAGCACCCGTTTGATGAGTGTGTGGGCGCCAGATTGGTGGCAGAAAAGCATAGCGAAGGGATTCTCTGCGTAATCTGGTGAAAATCTTGCCGTGAGGAGGATTTGGTGTCTTGCCTCTGATGCTTATATTCATACTTGAAGAAACGCAGACAAAGGAGCACCAGCTCCATTACAGGAGGACGGACGAGGATGATTACAGTCTTTTGAAGCCATGTCGAATTAATGCAGCTGGAAGAGCAGAAAGCATGCAGACTGCAGTACTGCAGAACAAGTGCAGCTCTGGGACAGGTAGAGAATTCAGGCCATGAAACTGCATGCCAGTTCCAGCTTTCTCCTTTCCTCTTATTTTTCCAAATATGGTTTTCTGGAAAAACTGCTTTTAGTTTTTAAATATATTTATCAAACTTAAGATTCCCAAAAATCGTAGAATTCAGTTTACAAAGATACACTTCATGAAAGATAAATAAAGTAGTTTGATATGAACTCCTCCATGCCCGAATTAATTTTTAAGTTAGTGTTCCCTCACAGCTCCGTTATTTT
>NC_050518.1:1089165-1097957 GCF_002922805.2 Oryzias melastigma
TGATTGGCTGTTGATCTTGTTAATCTCTTGTGCCATGTTATCTGTACATTCAGAGTTACATTCATTTATTTTCGATCACAACAAGAACTTTGCTTTTAGTCTAAAATACTGGACTTCTTTTTTCAAATGAACTTTGAGAGTTTAAACAAGCCAAAAGTGGAATTGTTCTCACCTGTGTAAATGTGCAGTGAGCAGCCTTAAGCTTCTGTAATCTTATTTTGCTCAAATTCACCTATCTCAGGTTATTTATGGAAAACGATAAACAAAGGAACACTGTCTACAAAAACACTCTATTTTTTCCCCATTTAAGGTGATGCTAAATTAAGTCCTGGATTTAGTCGTACATTGCAAATTAGCAACATACGGCGAAGGAATTTAAAGAGAAAACAAGACCTTTAGGAGTTTTACAAATCTCGGGATGAACTTCATTCAACTTTGAATTATTTGATTTCAGACATAATCAAGGATTTCCAGCATGAAAAACTGTCTCACAGTTTCAGATCCAGGTCTAGAGTCTGGCAGGCGCTTTAGAACCTTCATATTGATCCATTCTGAGGCGTTTTGCTGCTCATGCTGTTGTTCTGCTAAAGAACTAGAGTTTTTTGAGCTCATTAACTGACACCAGCAGTTCTATACCGGTGTCCGACCTTTGCTCTGTTCTTTCTCTGAAATGATTTTAGTCCAAGCCGAGATGTTCTGGTTCGTCACATCAGTCCAAAAAATGTTACGATGTTTCTTCATGTTCTTCCTGCTTGGCAGGTTTTTCTCTTGAACCAGTCTTTTCAGTCAGTTGATTTTGAACTTGAGGTCAAGTGAGGCCATCACTACTTTTCCCATATTTTTTTGCTTATATTATGACCTCCTGGATCAGTCTTCATTGTGTTCTTGGACACATTCTGGTCCATTGTTGCCTCTTAGTATAGTTTCAGGCATAAATGCATCAGCCCCAAAGTATTTTTTAAACGTTTGAATCATTTTGATGAAGAAAAAGTGTAAAAATGAAAATTAGAAAGAGGAAAATATTTTCTTACCGTCATGAATGTGTCCTCATTAATTTATGAGCCTTGTGGCTGACAGGTTTATTAAACACAGAGGACTGGCTCTTTGCATGCGCTGCCAGCATTTCAGGTTCTCTTTTTCTCTTATGATGTATTTGTTATCCACTGAAGGGTGGACAGCTTTGATACAGGTCTGACAGAGCAATCTCTCCCTCCAGTCACACACAAACTTACACACTCATCTTTAGAAACCAAATGAAGCTTTACAGCAGACCATGACGGCTGGAAAGCGTCGCTGCTGACAGATGTTTGAAGAAAGTCCATTAATTCAGGCAGCGGCAGGGTGGCGTTTTGCCTGAGTCAGAATTCTTTGCAGTGCATGTTTGTGACAGAACATCACCTGCAACACTGGCAGTCAGTTTTTTCTTTAAACGTCAGTGAAGATGCGTGACATTTTAGTCATGATTCCACCAAAAGGAAAGCTTGGAGGTAAATAAAATTTTTGGCGCACAATACTTCATATAAACCAAACTTTGAGCAGATGCTATTAAGCCAACATGTAGTCATTTCTTTAAACTAGAAACATATGTACCCAGGCTGTAAATAGGCCTCAAGACACATCCCGTCAATAGTTTCAGCTAGAAAATGTTGTCTATATAGATCGAACGTGTGAATAACTATTCAATAAATCCAATGTTTTTTTTGTTTGTTTTTTGTTTTTTACATTCTAAAAGAAGATATTCTTGCTAAATATTCTGATGCGATAACTACAAATACTTTCCATATAAATTTGCCATCTGCATTGACTGTATATGACAAATTGAGTCATAGAAAATGACTTACTTCTGACTACAGCAAAAAGTCAATTCAGGCATTTTTTTTAATGATACAGATGCTGTTATAAAGCAGACACTTAAGTCAAAGGCAACTTAAAAAAAAAATATATATATATATATACATATATATATATATGTGTATATGTATGGCGCACAGATCCCAAACCTTATAGAAATCAAAACCAAACAAAGTTAAGGTGCAGGATGCTAAGTGGTATGCACTTGTATATACATTACTATAACTTCAAGGACAAGTGAAGCAACAAACAGCAATAAGATGGAGTTAGATGAGGTGTTTTCTCAGAAGGTTTTAAAAATCTATTGCTTGAAAGCAGTGCTGAAAGAGTGTAGGTAAGAGGGGCAAAGAAATCTGAAAACTCACGCAATGAGAAATGACATGGAGCCTTTTGAGTTCAAACTGAAGCTGTAAAGGTTTAACAGGATTCTCTACTACTTTAGTCAGCTTTGATTTTAAATTCAAGTTAATCTATATTGCTTTGAGTTGAAGATCCATGCAAAAAAACCAAAGAGGAAGGACAATAGTTACCAGGGTCGTCTGAGGTCCACTGACTGAAATCTATTGGCAGAAGTTAAGCAGATCCATAAGAGCCAAGTGTCTCGTCACCCGAGACAAATCAGAACTTTAAAAGCCAGATGAGTAATAAACATCCTCCATGTTTTGGGCTTCATCTCCTCTGAATAAATAGAAGTTTCCTGAAGCTGCAGAATCTTTTATTGGGAACACGGTTTCAAGATCAGACGGAGAAAAACTGCCCAAAGCACTGGAAATGGCAATGGTTGCAGCTTACTTATTTATTAACACTAGACATGCTGGTTGTCATCATTATTCATCTGGATCTGCCCATGGCCGGCTGATTAATGGAAGCCTTCATTCCCAGGAATTATGGGGTTCGTTATCCACTTTCTTAGAGTCTGCCTTCAGCTGGTTGCTAAAGAGGAGTTTGGTATATTAAAGCACTTTTGTCAGAGTGAGAAAGTTCCAGGGATTACAATGAAGCTAGAAACAAGATGTTGGCAAATAAGCTGAAAGGTTCTTAGAAACCTTCATATGCTGGAGTTTTGACTGTCTTGTCTGGCTTCCAACCTGCTAGCAGAAGCTTTGTTTGGAGGATGGGCAATTGTGAAGAGAAGCAATTTAGGGATAGGCAAGCCCTTTAGACCAAGGACCCTAGACCCCTTGACCAGGTACGGCTCCAGGCCTGGAGTGCCAGTGTGTCTGCATGATTCCTAGATATTCAAGCCCTACTAAAAACAGATTACCTGGTTCAGGTGTGTCCACCCAATTAGAACATGCCAGAGCTGAGTATGTTAGAAAACATGCAGGAATGGACGCCCTAAAGCCCTTAAGTTGCCCATCTTTGATTCAGACCAACAACTTTTTAGATGCCTACTTTCAACTACAATATTCATGAAAGTAAATCTCTACAATGATTTATATTTTTTTATAACTGGTTTTTAATTTTTTGTCCCCCCTCCCAATGCCTTTTGTAAAAGTACACATATTTCAGGAATGATTGTCAGTTTCAAGGTCTTCTTTCCCGCTCCAAGTTGTGCACTTGCCCAGGGGTAGGGAACCCTGGTCCTTGAGAGCCACCTTCCTGCATGTTTTCCAATATACCCTGCGTTGCCATGTTCTTGAACCAGGTAATTGTCATGAGTCCCTACTCATGACTGATTACTTGGTTCAGCCAATGTGCACTCAAAGTTCATGTTAAAGTTTTAAGGCAAATATTGGACACAGCTTGCACAAATTGTGCAGCAAAGAGATCCAATATTGTCACTGATGGTCAACGTCTCAGTATTTCCTGAATTTTTGGCACACTGGGATTCAGGAAGTCATAATTTGCATTTAGAAATTCTAAACAAAAAAAACTGGACTGCCTCTTTTTAGTAAAAAATAAAATAAATTAGGAGAAGGGACTAAAGTCTATGGATAGCCAGTTGACAACTGTAAGAAAAAAAAAAAGTTATTTACCCTGCAAAACCCAAGAAACAATTTGCTCTAAGCTTTGCTAAACAATTTGATCATTTGTTTTTTGTTTGTTCATTTTAAGTAACACCAATTACAGCAGCAAAATGAAAAAAAAAGGTTTAAAAAAGGAAAAAATAAATAAATACATTTCACGGAAAAAAAATTGGTTTGATGATTCTCAAAAGCAGGCAAAAAAACAGAAGTAACTAACAAATGTCTAGTCTCACAAAGATGCCGAAAAATCTCAAGACCAACATCAAAATGTTTGTGCATTTAATAACTAATTCAATAAGCTCACATACAAAAACTAAAGCTGTTAGAGATATAGAAAGTGATTAGAAATGTTTGTGATTCTGCGTAATCAAAAGGAACACCCGAGGTGTGAGATAACATTCACCACAGGCTTTTACTCAAAGCAATTTCCTTCACTGTTAACATTATAGTAACTGATTTAACAGCTTTTAGGTTTAACAGCAAAAACCACTCAGCCAAAGCAGATGAATCATACTGCATATGCAAAGACTGAATTATCGGATTACAAAAGGTCCGCTTTTGAAAGCAAAAACAAATAGAGAATTCCAATATGTGAGTTTCTGAGGCCAAGACTTTGCTTAAACAGTTTATTTCCTAATGATTAAAAGATTTGCAAGGCTAATTGAACCGGGAAATGAGTGAGCTGCTCCAAGGACAAGCGGAGCTGCGTGGCGAGCGGGAACTCTGCTGAGAACATCATATCTTTGCCACCGGGCTTAATAAGCCGAATCCGAGAGGCAGAAAGACCGGAACAGAACAGAGAAAAGGTGTGAGAGACGAGGAGGGGAAGACGTGTTCTGCGAGGCGCTGGAGGTCAATGAGAGTTAATTCTGCTGCCGTCCTGTGCGCTGCCTTCATTAGCTCTATCGGCATGTCGGTGATGAATTCATTGTTTTCTCAAGTTTGTCTGCAGCCATCGTTTATGTGCGGCCCGCTGTTCTCTCAGGGCCTTGCTCATCTTTTTTTTACCCTATCAGTGACATTGTTTTTACACTTCACTTTATCTTTGTAAATTCACACCATCTGCCTCTGACAATAGTTCCCTCTATCGTCAATGATCTTAACCTGTTTTTTAAAACTGTATTTAAACTTCTTGTTTTTTTGTCTCTTTCAGGGGTCTCCCTCTTCATCCCCTCCCTCCTGACTGGATTCATCCCTAAAATGCTTTGCTAAAGCTGGTAAAATGGAACCAAATCAACTGTTCAATGGATTTGGTCCCCTTCAACCAGCTGTAGCTGTGCATTGATCACTGCAAACACCTCAACCTGCAGTCAGACTCCTGCAAATTCAGCAGAAACGGCTGTAGGAGCTAGAAGTGAAGAGGTATCTTTGGACTGAACAAACTGGATTTCAAATTGTACAGAGGAAGCATGTAAGTTTTGGACATCATCTTGACTCGTTTTTCCTGAGGTTTGTGTTTATTCTAGTTCCTGACTGCCAAATAAAGCTTTCTTCTGACATCCAACCAAACTGTTTGAAGTTGTCTTTGCTTTTCATTGTGCATCAAGTGTGTTGCGAAGGATGGAACCCCATGGGTAAAATGCCCGAGTCACAGCTACTTGCTTTTTGACCCAATTGTGGAATCATTCTCTTCCATCTCTTAAATATCAGTATTTCTTTGCAGGGACATTTGAGATTAGATGAATATGGATTTTCTAAAAGTGATGAATTGTTGGCATGACGGTTGCTTTACGTTGACTCACTCGCATGAGAAGTGTGCTTTTGACGCTTTTAACATGTTCATATGCTTTTATCATGGAGGACATTGTATAAAAGAAGATTAAAATTGTGTTTGAGTATTACTTTATTTGAACGTGTTGAATGAGCAGCAGACGAAAACTCAGTTTGAAAAAGCTCAGGTTTTTTAAACTGCACCTCACACGGGCGGTTCAAACTCTCCCTTCTCCGCTTCAATTCTAAGTCCTCCACATGCAGACAAGTAAGTCTATTAACGTCTTCATTTTCCACGTCTGAGCTGCCATCTGGCTCAAATCTGTACGTCAAGATAGATCCAATGTTGCTTGCCATTTTTTGATAAGCTAATGTTAGCTTGGGCTTGTGAGGTGCTATAAAGCTAGTGGGACAGTAGACGGTAGGCTAACTTCTGCGTCAGTCCCACCCAAAAACCAGAAGGAAATTTCTAATAAGCTCCTGCACCTCTGCAGAAAATACATTTTAAATGACTCAAGTCTTTGATTTTGACTAAAAACTGCATATGATTGTCATTAAGGGAGTATTCACACTGGAAAAAAAAGATTTAAGATATAAATTAGATTAAAGATTTGTTCCAAATATAGTCCAAAACCTTGCATTTGACCTGTATTCAGACGGGCATCTATCAGAGATTTCTGTTCCGGATCAATGCCTGTAAACAAAACCCCATGACTAAAGATCTCTTCAGTCATTGGCCAGCAGTTACCGGGGCGGAACAAAGAGAAAGATGGAGGTGCTGCGGTTTGCAAATCCTTGTTAGGGTTGTTTACTTATTCAAACTTTATATTTCACTGATCAATTTTGAGTATCGGTAGGTTCAACGCTTTTTACTGCTACTTTGGTACAGCGGAGGCATGCTACAAGGTGGTTACCAGGGACGCTACGGCTACGAGGTACGCCAATAAGTGTTTGACAAATTATCGGTAAAGGAATGTGTATCACGTTAAATGAAGATTATTAGCAAATGAAGATGATTTACTTATTATTTTATGTATTATCATAATTCTTTGAATACAACCTGCACAAAGTGTCTTTTTTTCAATGAGAATATTAGATTATTTTTACAGATTAATATAAATGACTTGGTATGGATGCTTTGAAATTTGATTACATCAATGATATTAATGATCCTTAATAGCCTGAATCTATTAATATTTGATATTAAGTCCTGAATCGGATATTGATAATTCATGTAGAGAAAATGGTATGGTCGAACCGAGGTGGGATTATATAAGTTTGCTTCCTTCCACTCCCTTTCAATTGCTTAAATAAACCATTTCATTCATTCATTCATTCAAAAGTCGTTTTAATGAGTCTGTGTTCATCTGACCACATTTTAATTAGCCTGCTGTTGCATTACTGCTCCACGTTTGTCCGCTAGAGACCGGCTACGGTGGCCATCTTGGTTCAGTTGTTTCAGTCACTGAGTGGATTGTAATCTCAATCTCAGTAATCTGAGTAATCTCAGAGCGAACCAAAGTTTGGTCTGATTGGAAACAAACCCAGACCACCTCAAAAGATGGGTCAGAGAGAGGGTCCTGGTCCCGGACCAGAGCTCACTTCTGTGTATTCAGACTGAAATTTTGCTCTGGATTATCTGGGGAAACAAACTCTGGTTCACTTTAAGTGGATCAAATGCGTCCAGCCTGAATACACCCCAAATTACCATGGGAACAATTTTACAACAGATGGTATAGTTAGAGTGGGACTTGAGTCTTCTCAACATTTGGAAACTTCTAATAATAAATCTAAGAAAACAGCAGAAAATGTAATCAAGATAGATGCTTAAGGCATCTATTGATAGAGCCCTAAACTGCTCTGGCAGTGTTTGGGGGACAGTGTGTGTGTCTGGGTGTGCGGGCGGGGAGCACAATGTAATATTTAAGATATTCATCCCATTCAAAATCTTTGATGCAGAAAAAAAAATATTTCAATAAAATGTAAATCCTATGCATACATAATAAGCTAGACAAACTCAAAACAGAACAGTTTAAGAACCTAAAGCTGTTATTTACATTTCTCTAGCACAGAGGTTTAGCATCATCTGCTCAAAGGCAGCGACTGAGTGGTGTTTCATCCCTCAGACTTCCTTCAGTTCTATAAACCTTAACAAAGATGTGTCAGAATCCAGGCCTTGGGGCTGAGTCCTACATGCTTTCCAACCAACCTGCCACTGAAGCTTACTGGCTAAACACCCTGATCCAGTTAATCAACAGCAGACTAGACAGGATTTCTGGAAAACCAGCCTGAGGCCAGCCCTCAAAGCCCTGGAGTTTGATGCCCCTGCCTCAACTTTAAGGGATTCCAAGACAAACAAGTCCATGTGGGAAACTTGTTGGCTTCTTTAGCACTTTACAGTACACAATACACATTACAGTATTCCCCCCTTATTTGAGGGGGTTAGGAATTGTAAACCACTGAATACATTGAATCTGCGAATACAGAGAACCCCCATTCTCCAAATCACCCCCCACCCCCTGCGGTTGAAGAATCTCCGTTACTGATTCATACTCCTCAAAAACACTTCTGATTATACTTTATAAACATTTATTAAAAGGTGCCATAACATGAAAATTCTACTTTGAGGTTTTAAGTGTATTATACATTCATTCCACTCTCTATAAAGAACCAAAAGCGGTATTTTGATCCGTTCATGCATTTAAGAGTAATACGACACTAGTAGTACCTCGTACGTCGGTACCATTACCAACACCCATCAGCACCCATCTCTACTTGATACATTCAGTCTAATATTTACCGTTAGGCCTGTACTCTGTCAGACAGTCGTGCAACACATTTCACTACATACTGTGTGTGGTATGTATACAAGAAATACAATTTGAACTTTTGTGTCAATGATGTGCAGAGTTGTTCACTAGTTGGAGTTTCTCCTATTCCTAACGTGATTATGCTTTTTTTTTTATTTAGTCAAACTGGGAAACTTCTGAAGCAAGTGAAAACTGAAGAATCACCTTCAGCCCCTCCCTGCATACTTTAGCCTTTGCTCCTTGCCACCCGCTGTCTCACCTGCTGCGTGGAGCTCTGAGGTGTGACAGATGTTTTAATGCTCCTGCGATTCATTATTACCACACAGCTGAAAGCTCCACTTGCTTTGGTGCGTGGTGATGGATGGGGGGGGCTGAGGCCGAGTGGAGGAGCAAAAGATGAAGACGATACAGGCTCTTGCGAAGCAACGAAAACAGTCATTTGTTTGTTCCT
>NC_050518.1:1098016-1104409 GCF_002922805.2 Oryzias melastigma
CAATAGGAGAGCTTGTCAGGATGGAGCACTTATGCAAGTATGGAGAAATTAAACAGAACAACTCGAGTCGCTAAAAGTGTTCCACTGACTGAAACATTTGTGGAAGGATTTTAAATGTTGACGTCTTTTTTTTGTTAACAAATCATAGAAAATAATTTTGTATGTATTTAATTGTTCCACATCATACACTGAAGTCTAGATTGTGAGTGTGCACCAAAACATTCATTTTATCATTGACTAAATATTGCAGTACTGTTCTTTCTTCTAACAAACATTTCCAAGACAAACATTTTTCCTGGCTCTGGTGTAAATGAAATGTTGCAATCCAGTCAAATCCGCACAAAGCCTGAGATATTCAACCAGAAAGAAAGTTTGTCACTAAACATTTTTTTCCAACCTTCTGGTTAAGTTCAGCAGAAACATATATACCAAAAAACACAAACAATACTGTTGTTATTCATCATTTAGCAAATCCTGAAAATGTTCTCAGTTTTTCCACCCTCAAAGTTCCGCAACACTTTGAAGTGTTCTCAGGTTCACAAGGTGCTTTCATCTTTTCATCTAAAACAGTGGTCCCCAACCTTTTTGTGGCTGAGGACCGGTCAACCCGTAAATATTTTAACACGGCCCGGGTGAGGGAGGACTGTCATGTCAAGAGTGGTTAAAAACTAGTTTATTTTACCATTATAAGATAATCTCATTTAAAAAATAAATAGGAACAAAATGTAACACAATTATTGATGCCCAAAAACAAACAAATCTGAATACTTCGAAGCTCTATGCAAAATCTTCAAGAGAAACATTTTGAGAGGAAGACAGTTTTTCCTCTTGTCCGCTTTGTCCCTTTTGGGGTCACGGGGGTGCCGGAGCCTAACCCGACTACTGATGGGCGAAGGCAGGGTTTACCATGGACAGGTCACCAGTCTGTCGCAGGGCAGTTTTTACAAAACAAAATTTAAACTTGTGACTTTGATCGCCCCTCTACCTGCACGCCGCGAAGGACCCCTTTTCTCCTCCACTCCCCACCCCCGCCCTCTGCTCTGCTACTCTTTTTTTGTACTTGCATTAATCTATCGCGTGTTCACAACCTCTCTGAAATGAGCATCTGAATGGATGAGCTTGTTTCAGCATTTCCATGACTGTTTTAAAGATGAGATTTGTTCATGAAAGTCACATCTCTCTGCAAACAGGTACAGTGTGTGGGAATCACCTGTTCTTGTGTCTGTTCTGTCCCTCAATTATCAGATCCATTTGCAAGCAAAGCTTCCACATGCAACTTCTCTCGTGTTACACGCCGCCAGACTGCTTTTAGCTAATTGAGAGAGTCCGGTCGATTTTCAAAATAAAAGATTTCAGTCTCAAAGAAAAAAACAAAAAAAACAATTCTCCCGCAGCCCGGTGGCAAGGGTCCACGGACCGTTATCGGTCTGCGTCCCGGTGGTTGGGGACCACTGATCTAAAACTTCAAGCTCTTGTAATGACCATCACATCTGACTGATTGGGATAGGATCATCAACACTGGTATTGGAGGCAGCAGCCGTGCAGATTATAAATTGCGCTTATAAATTTGCATATTGGTGCAAAACCAGTATAAAAAGTCGCTTTTCTCCGCTTTAGAATCCACTGGAATAATGTTAATTGCGCCATGAGTTGAAATGTTACTGTAATCAAAAGGATGTAAACGCTAAAGCTCCAATGTTGAAGCAAAAACGTTTCAGAACTTGTGCCGGCAAACTAAACTTCAGTCTTTTCCATGAGGGGAAAAAAAAAACAAAACAAAAAAAACAATGGTTTTATTTTGAAAATGGGAGGTTTCACACACACCATTTTGAAGATTTGTTTACTTCCAGTAGCAGTGGCGCTGTGCATTAGGATGTTTTTAGTTTATAAACTTACAATTAAGCATTCTCTGCATTTCAGAGCAATAAATGCATCATTCCCAAATTATGTTCTTACTACACTACTATATTTATAAAGATTGTAATCAGTGATTTGGACGTCACAAATATTCATACTCAAATTTTTGAAAGCAGATTGCGAGTATCCGGATACTCATTGTAGCCCTTATTAAATCAGCAAAACTGTTACTTTGGAACTCCTTTGATGCATTTGTGAGTGGGGTATCTTTAACCCTTCCACTCTCTTTGGGGTCCAGATGACTCCAACCACATATTGATGTGTGAGTCCTTCCATGACAAATGTGGACAAAGGGGGACAGGATTTTACGTCTGCCATGGACATTAGTGAAAATCAAAAATCAATGATAAGAAAAGGTTCAGCGCACTGTCTTGTGGGGTCCAGATGACCCCACTTATAATGTAAACAAACCAAGGAGAGCAGAAGGGTTCAATATTTTTGCTATTCATAAATTGAATTTGATTTGGCATAAGATTTACGCTTGATGCTCTTCCCGACAACCCTCTGCATTCATCCGGAATTGGGACCAGCACAAGACGCACTGAATTGTGCTCACTTGTGTCTGCATTAAAAAAAAAAAAAAAGCCAATTCTATTTAGATTAATATATAAATTTAGGCTGTAATTGATTTACTAATTTTGTTCAATTTTATGGGAAACCAATTCATTATCATCAATGCTTGGGTACAATGGTGGTAAATAGTGTGCTTCTAATATTCATAATACTTCATCAACATTATGGAAAAAAAAAGTTTCAGACTTAAACCATGTTTTAAGGTAATAAAATTCAAATCAAATCAAATATACTTTATTAATCACCGGGGGGGAAATTCATTGCGGTGGGCAGGAGCCGCTGGACAGCGCTCCATCGTCCAGAAAAGTCATATGAGGGTACAGTAAAGATGTCAAAAATCAAATATCTTCATCCCGTGTCGCAGGAGGGCGGCATGAGGTAAAAGTACAAGCAAAAATACATCAACATTAAAGCACGTTAATTTCACAAGACAAAAAGGTCCACAAACTGACTCCCACACGTCCAGCCTGGTGGCAGCCGTGTGCGGTCGCACAGCGCTCTAAGGCACAGTCAAGGGGGGGTCTAGGAGAAAGAGTCACCAAGGCGTTGAATTCGTGGGGAAGGTCATGGGCAGGGGAGGAATGCAGGTTTCCATGACAACGGGCTCAGTTCATCACACTTTCAGTGGATTGTTTTGGTACAGTCGGGGGGGTTCCTGATTAGAGATATTTGTTTACTCGCAGACAGACACAGCTTCTGTCTGCCTGCTGAAAGTCCAGGTGCTGCGTTATGGCGGAGAAATTCACAGATCTGGTCAATTTTCTTGATTCCCTTCAAGTCGAGCCGACACTCGCTCCACGATGGTTTCCAGCCTTCCAAGGGAGACTTCGATGCGATACACGCGGGCAGACAGAGCATCGATCTTGGCCTCCAGTCCATTCAATATGACAGTCTGAGTCTGTACGTCTCTCTGCGTCCCGGCGCAAAGCACTCCCAGTCTGCCTTTGTCTGAGAGCCACTTCACCACGTTCCGGTACATCCAGGTTCCACCAGTTCCAATCAGCAGAAAGCCGGAGACTAGTAATCCAATGATGTAAACATCTTCAACATCTTCCAGAGAGTTGCGACAGGCAGAAAATTCTCCATTTGCCCCAAGGATCATTCACATATCCAGCCACAGACGTGCCCCCTGGGCAGGTGGGATCTGCTTTCCCACCTCGCATGGTGGAGAAAGTTTGGTCAATCGCATTCACAGCCCAGCAGATCAGATCCATGTTTCTTGAAAGTGAGAAAAACAGAGTAGTCACAGAAAGACTGGGGAGACGAGACAAAGAGCCTTGGTTGAGAGATAGATAAGGGAGCTCAGAGAAAAGCGTCCGCTCTTGGTGAGTGCCGGAAGAAGAAAGGAAAAAAAAATTGTTAGAATATTTAAAAATGTTCTACTCTGCTTATACTGTGATGTTAAAGACTGAATTGGATAATTTTGACTTATTTTGAACAATTTAGAATCTACTTTTAAATCTCGATTTGTTTGATGCTCTTTACTGCAACTTTAAATAAATTGGATATAAATTAGATTAAAAATCTGATTTTGAAACTACTATAGAATACTTTCGTTATTAGACATTTGTTTAGCCAATCCAATATCTTTAATAGAACCAATTTATAAAATGTCCTATTTTACTTTTTGCTAAAACCGAGAACTTTTGATACTGCTTTAAAAAAAAAAAAAAAAAAACACCAATTGACTTTTTTTTTTAACATCAACCTAATAAAATAAGCTCACTGCATTGCATTGAACAAATGAGCTTTGGTTATGTCAGTGTCAGCAGATCCACAGAAGTTGCTGGACTTGAAACCAATACTTTGGTGTGCAGTTTTCATCCTGAACATGTTTTGAGAAATGGGCAAAAATAATTCTTCCCAAAAATTAGTTTCAAATCATCAGGTGGGGAGTTGGTCTTTGGAATGACATTTCTGTTTTTTATAGCTCTGGTGCCATGGAAGATGATGGCACATTAGTGCAAACAGTAGCTTTCTGAAGCACAGAACACAATGAATGATTTACTTTTTACATGGTCCTAGGAAGTTTCCATTTTTGTTCAGGTTAAATACCACACTTGTTTCCATATTTTATCTTTGATCGTTCCCAAACTGGTTCAAGCCCTTTTATCATTGTGCTTCCGTGTAGATCAGGGGTCTCAAACTCGCGGCCCGCGGGCCATTTGCGGCCCGCGGGATGATGATTTGCGGCCCGCGTCTTAATATGAAAGATTACTGTTAGTGCGGCCCACAAGGCTGATATGAATGACAGTTGTTGTGTGCGGAGCTGAATGAACCAATCACAGTGAGGTATATGACTCTGGAGGCGGGACATCGGCGGTCTGTCCAGTACCTCTGTCTATCATTCATTCATTCCTCCAATCGGCTGGGCGGAGGAGGAGCAACTGAAATCACTCAAAACTTCCAAAAGTAACAATAAATAAAACACCTGTGATGTGAATTAAAGGACACACCTGAGTTAATCATGTCACTCTGGTCAAATAGTTTTCAATCTTTTATTGAGGTACCATCATTTTTGTCCAGGCCTGTTTCATTAGTTAGTTTTTTTAAATAATTATGTTAATCAACAATTCAAAATTGATGGCTGATTTTGATTGTTTAATTTTCATTTTTTTTATTTATTTATTGTTACTTTTGTAAGTTTCAAGTGATTTCAGTGAGCATTGTGGGTTTGTCCTTCTTTAACTGAAGGGTACCAACACTTTTGTCCACCACTGAAAGTCAGTGTTATTGTGTCATTGTCATTTATTGTGAGGAGAGTTCTACAAAAATCTAAAAAAAAAAAATCAAATCTTTCAAAGATTTTCTCGGTACCAGGGCTTCTCTCACTCTGAAGGAGGCGCTGTTAATACAGACATTTGAAACTGAACAAAAATAATTAGTTTTCTCTAGTCAGTCAATACGTGGTTTCTTCAGTTGTCTGTATCTGTTGAATTCATTATTACTATTTAATTTATTTATTGCAAATGTATTTGTTTTTTTTATTCATCTGTAAATGTACATGGTAAAAAACAAGAAAACAACAACAGAAAATTCTATATACACTATAAATAAAAACATTACACCTCTCTTATGTAGTTTGAAATGGAGTAGGAAGAAGTTTAAAAAACTTTTTTCAATCCTACCCCCTAGCAATATATCTTAAATTTAATCTTCAATATAAACTATTTTAGAAACGGACATTAACTACCCTTATTTTTTTATATATATATAAATCAACACACAAAGATTTATACATGTCATTCATTATTTATTCATTATTTTTTGTTAAAAATAAAGATATTTGAGAACACTGGAATGTTTTCTCAGCGATTTTCTTGTGAAAATCCTGATGCGGCCTGGCCTCACCTAGATTCTACATCCAGTGGCCCCCGGCTAAATTGAGTTTGAGACCCCTGGTGTAGATGTTCAAAGTCACGTCACAACTATGTCATAGTCCAGCACATCATGGTCTTAGTTCGGTTAAAAGCCTTAAAAAAAAGTTTAAATCTTGATGAACATCCACCTGAATCGAGACTTATCACAAGAATGAGCTTGATTAATTTTATTAGAGGGTTCAGCAAAAATGTTTAGATCGTCATTTTGTCTAAATGCACTGAACCAACAACATTTAAGATACAAAATAAAAAAAAGGAATTAAAAAACCCTGTTAATTTAAAAAAAAAAAAAAGAAAAAACTTAATTTAGAAAAATATTACATTAAGTAGGGCAGCAGCAGCTCAGGTGATAGAGCAGGTCAGCCAATGATTGAAGGATTGGCAGTTCAATCCCCGCTCCTGCCAGCCAACTGTCGTGTCCTTGGGCAAGGCACTTCACCCTTTCCTTGCCTCCAGTGTGGATCCACTGGTGTATGAATGTCCCGGTGACGGTCAAAGGTGCGTACTGGCAGTCACGCCTCTG
>NC_050518.1:1104469-1106980 GCF_002922805.2 Oryzias melastigma
AAAAAAAAAAAAAAAATAAAAAATAAAAAAAAAAACAGACCTCACTTTTAATATAAACATACCTTGGACAGCGCAATGGTTTAAGGTTGTACATGAGAAATTGGCCGGAACTTTTACTTCCCACTTTGCCATTGGATTCTGTTTCTGTGGTTTAATTCCCAAATATGGTTGGGAAACTATTTGGAAACAAAGTTTGGAACAAGTATCAAGTTTTGTATCTGACCACAAAGGAAAAACAAGGTCATCAGGTCATCCTTGCACATGTTCAACATGTAAGATCCAAGAAGCCTGTCAGTCCAATGGGTATTAAGTTTGAAAAGAACTTTTAATCTTTATCACATCCTGAAAAACAACATTTCTGCAGATGTCACTCATGTGATTTAAAGGTAGTTAGCTGAACTTTAGATAGACATTGACCTGAAAACCTCAATCTGCTATATTCCAGAGACAAAAGTTCACAGACAAGTAAATAGTTCTCAAAAGTTACCGTATCCTCAGAGTCATTAGAAAACGTAAGTGATGTTGACAATTTAAAATTTTACACAAAGAGTTAGGAGCGATGTTTTGATACAGACAGTGTGATCCACAGTCCAGCCTTAGACAATTTTATTTGCCATTAGTCAAGACAAGTGGGTAAGATCAGTCTCATTTGTGAACACGAAAATACCAACAGCGAACATTGGGAAAAGGCCAAGTGTCCACAATACCTGCAGTGGGAACAAGTTTGCAGCTTGAAATCAGAATTATTGGTTGAGACACTGAAGTGAACGTCAAGCAGCTGGGTTTCTCAGTGGGCTAGGTGAAGGGCTGACACGCAGGAGCCCTGGGTTCGATTCCCAGGGTTGTCCACTGATCTCCATTCAGATTGGGTACTTAGGCAAGACCCTTGACGCTGCTGCCTAGGGTTGTGTCAGGAAGGGCATCCGGCGTAAAAACTCTGCCAAGTCACTGATGCGAAACAGTGGGTGCTGTTATGCTGTGGCGACCCCGAAAAGGATACAGCCGAAAGTGAACTACTACACTGAAGTGAACAGTGAGGGTAAAAAATGAGAGAAAAGTAAAAAAATATCCATCGAGTCTGAGAAAAGTGGAGAAAATGTGTAGTGAGGAGTCATCTGTGCGCCCTGGGAAACGTGTCCCGGTAGCCAATGAGCTCAAAGCCCCGCCCCCATGTAAAATTAGGCTCAGCTCAGCAGTGAAAACTTGGAAAAAAAAAAAATTGAAACTGAAAACTGAGGACTGGAAGTGAAGATTCAAAAAAAAAAAGTTGAAAATTCAAAACAGCAGCTGTTACTAAATAATTTGTTTTTAATTAGTAATTTTTTTAGTTTTTTCTTTCAAGTTTTCACTCTTTTACTTTTCAAGTTTTCAGTCTTTCAGGTTTCAAATTTAAAATTCTTTTTTTTTTTTTGTTACAACATCTATTTTTCAAGTTTTCAATCTGTTTTTTCGTTCACTTTAAGCTGATCCTGATTTGACCCCATATACGATTTTCTGAAACCAAGAATTGAGAAAATGAAAAGTTATGCTATTAGTTTAATGATTGCAGGAAAAGTACTATCATGAAGGTCAGCAAAACCTTCAAAAAGAAAATCAAACCTAAAAAAAATGAGAGCAGAAACCCTCATTCCTTTGAAAAAAGTCAGATCCTGTGAAATAAGAAATACCTCAGTTCAGATCCTCAACAACTTTTCTTTTCAAACTATAAGCCGTCCAGGGCAGCATTACATTACAACTTTTTCAGTTGAGAAAATGAAAATGTTTTAGGACGTCCAAATGACTCCTTGCAGTTCTCCGGTGTTTCCCAGTTAGCTTTAGTAAAATTCAAATATCTACAACACCAATATAAATTTGAGTAGTTTGCATTCCTAAAGGTCAGAAATTCCTGGATCAGAATTGCTTCAGATAGAGGAAGATCTTCAGGAAATCTGTGAAAGCCTTCGTTGGAAGAAAAGTTTTTCATTGAGTTGAGGAGCTGCAATTTACACCAAACATGGGATGCCACTTTGTGCAACACTTGTTAGATTCCCTCCATGGGTTTCAGGACACGGTAACACAATTCTTAAGCTTTTTTCATTCCTTGTGACAACTTGCTTACTGTACAGAAGTTTAGAATGTATGCCACTTCCAAACACTGAAATATCCTGTATTTTCTTGCAGCCATAAAAATGTGATCCAGGAACCATAAAGAGATTTAAACTCAAAGTGTATCCATCCTTTTTGCCAGAAATAGGAGACTCCACATAATGAATGAAGACTGTAGTCTTGCTCCTGGTCTCCACATGCCTTCTCAGCTCAGGTTTTTTTTTTTCTTTTGCAGATCAATGTGTCGGTCTCACAGTAAGCTGGTGAAACAGTTGTAAATGGCAATTGACAAATACACAAAAAAACATGTCATGCCAAAACAAGAAAATGTTCTGCAGCTACTGTGAAAAGACCCATAATGTCCCTTCAAACAGATTTGTTGTAATTAAACGATAAACAATTGCTCCCATTTAGAAGTGATCTTGC
>NC_050518.1:1107384-1109034 GCF_002922805.2 Oryzias melastigma
GAAGGTGTGAATATGAAGCAACTTTTGAACTGGGACAGAAGCAAAGATAAGAAAATGAAAACAAAAAAAAGCCAACCAAAGGATGGGTCCCGGAAGGAAAAAAATGGGCTAATAAAGTAGGAACAAAAGGACAAGAAAAACAGGGAAAGAGGAGAAAAAGATCCAATCTAATTCAAAGCAGTATCTCACCACACGAACAAGAGAGGCAAACAGAAGAGTGGGCTCAAAGGAACGACAGAAAATAAGGATGCACTACAAAGAGACCAGAGGACAACTTGGGCAAAGGAGCAGACGGCCAAAACAAAGGAGCTAAAGAGATTTCAGAATCCAAAACGATCCAGATAAAAGACCACAGGAGAACCTAAGGAAAACTCAGAGTCCAAAAAGATTAAAGAAAACCTCAGAAGTGAATCTAACCAGTTCTCTTCTGGTGCTTTGTCTTTGACTCAAATGGAGAGAATTCACACAGTCCAGATAATACAAAAAGACAAACTGAATTCAAACAGAAAAAGAAAAATATTCCGACAAAGAAAAAACTGAAAAGCTGGACAAAAAAAAAAAAAGAAAAAGAAATTGACTACACGAACAGCTAAAACAGAAATAGAAATTCAGGACTGTGACCTTTACTTGCCGTGTGTGGATATGAAACTAATAATTTAACAAAGTGGGGGTAAATTTTAAAAGTGACAAAATGTCAGGAAGTGAAAACACACCAACATGTGAGACTGTGATAAAGTGATGCATGCAGTCCCTCCCTGGTCTACAGCTGTCTGGTTGAGAGCTGGGCTTCCACAATTACTGCAACAAAACCGGAGCAATCATTCAGAAAAACTTTATAAAGCATCCGGATGCCACAAATCAGAGCTTAACCAACACTTAACTTCAACGTTTTGAAACTGATAAGACTTCTGCCAGTTTTCATCACAATAAAAACCCAATGATGACCAAACAAAAAAAAACTAAACAGGAAACAAACCAGGTCACAAATTAAGGAAAGCAACTAACCAGCATAGCATATTTAGGCACAGCCATGGCAGGAAGGCCTTGCACAGGTTTGGAGAAAACAAAAATAGCACTTACCTTTGGCAGCTCTACCTGGGGGGAAAAAAACCACCACACCTGAATAGAGCCAACAATGTCTGTACCACAACACCATGAAGGCCATAGCCAGATCATCACTGAAACAATGTCAAGCCCTCTGAACAAAAACGTAAACATGAATGTATTTTCACTAATTCAGCTCCAGCCCATCAACTCAACCTTCGCTAATCCCGTGAGCTTCAGCACAAACCACAGTTCTGTATTAATGACTCTAGAACACTGGTCAGCACAGAACTTGGCACAAACCAAAGTTCTGGAGTCATTCTTCCAGGTTTAATGAAAGCCTAAGCCCTCACACACACATACACATCAAAGATGACCCTAATCTGACCAAACATTAGCTTCAGATAGCTACACGGTTAGCAAACAACTTCTGGGGCAAAACCAGAACAGAGAAAGGCAAAGAAAACAGATTATTGAAGATGCCTTTACCACAGCTCAGCTCTGAACTTATTGCAACAAAAAGCCAAGCATTATATATTGGGAGTAGATTTAGCATAGTACCTAATAAATTAACTACATTTTTAGCAGCTCTGCTTACGCGCAAGA
>NC_050518.1:1109113-1111917 GCF_002922805.2 Oryzias melastigma
TTGAAGATGCCTTTACCACAGCTCAGCTCTGAACTTATTGCAACAAAAATCCAAGCATTATATATTGGGAGTATAGGAAGAGTTGTGGCACGGCAGCCAAGGAAAGAGTCAGGGTGGTACCCCTAGAAAAAAAAAGGGGGAGTCAATTCACAGCAGCAAGACAAAACAAAAGAGCAGCCAGGAATAGCATAGGGGCACAGCGGCCCAAAAATCTGTCAAGTTAAAACCACTTACCTTGTGATGACAAAATGCTCATAAAATGATGAGTGAGTGTGTGACATACCTTTCTGAAGATCTGGAGGAAAATGAAATTCAAAATGCACGCACGATGAGGCGAAAGGTGGAGCGCAGGAATGTTTGAACCTATAAACTACTGAACTGCATTCGATTTTTGAAAATTCCTAACACTAAACTTTTGAAAACTCTAAAACATAAAAAGTAATTGAGACAATAATGAAAAGTAGTTAATAAGTTCAAACGTCACTGTGGACCCAAAATTATGCAATTTAAAAGGCACCTTCAATGCACAGCCAGCTTAGATGGAAATAGAACAGAAAATGGCGCGGCGGCCAGAGGACAGGGACAGCGCAGCGGCCGAGAAAAACCACAAGGACTTACTGAGAGAAGATCTCCCTGAAAGACAAAGAAAAGAAAGGATTATTGTAAAAAAGATTTGTCTTTGCAGTCACAAAACGTAAACATTTATGCTATAATGTCACGTTGTTCAACCCCGGTCCTCAAAAACGAGCAGTTAACCTGAATCAGGTGAATTCAGCCAATCATGAGTCAGATATCACCCGATTCTTTAATCAGATGCAATGGACTATATGCACGACCCACTTCCGCATTGAGCATATGACTGCTCAGTCATTTCCGGTCAGAGCCGTGGGCTATTTATGTGGAAATAGCGGAGTATTTGGACTTTAAAAGATGTCTTTTGGAGTCACTATAAATTATGTTAGGCGCAGTGTGTGTTTCTAGCAAAATACTTCAAAATAAAAATCCAAAAAGGATTTAAATTGTATTCATCGTCCTACATAGCAAACTTCGAAGGTAACTTGCTAATGCTAATGTTTTTAGCACATGCTTACGTGCGACCAGCTCTAAAACTGAAGGACATTCATGTTGGCGACACGTTATAGGTGCAGGCAAGATGCAGATCGATGCATTGTTTCATGTATTTTATGTGAATCCAAAGCTAAACGTCGCAGTATTTAATGAAGTCCTGTTAGCTGTCACGCAGCTAGAGCACGAAGCGCTGCTGCAGCTCCGGCTGTGATCAGGAACCATTTGGAGCATAAACACGAATCAGAACCGTGATCCTAACCTTAACCTTTCCTCCGGGTCCGTGCAGCCAAGAACAAAACTTGAGAACTGACTGCAGTATTTACAAAATTACATGTGAATACCGTTGTCACTTTTCATTTGGGCTAATGCTAGCTAGAATGAAAGACACGTCTGATTATCGCTGTCTTTATCTTTATGACCCATTAGTTGTGTTACAGTTACTCCACAGCCGAGTGTTTCTAAACTTGTGTAAGTGTAATTTTCAGTGTCAGGTAGAATCAGTCTGAGACGTGATTCCTTTACAGGTTTTAAATGTTCTAACAGAGCAACGTTTCATCTAAAGAAGTCATATGATCATACAGTACATGATAGGGTTTTGTGAGCGTGGGGTGTTTGGTGTTTCAGAAAGACAAACTTTGTCTTTTTGAATGTCATTGTGTATACACATAATCATAAACTATCATACAATGTAAGAAATAAGGAAAATAAACCAATACCAGGGAAAGTACACAGAGATTTCCCAAGTCCACACAAATAGTCACAGCCGGAACCAAGTAAGCGGTCTTATTTAATACCGGAAATACGCCACACAGCTCCGTGCATTAAGCGTCCATTAAGAGGAAAAGCAAGACTTAAGAAAGCTCGAGGAGTGGGACTGTGACAGCTTTAGAGTACAGAAGATATTTTATGCATTACACTGCAGAATAACTTCAGCATTATTAGGATGTTGGGACAAATGAAGTGACAGCAATTCACAACTTTGGTTATTGCATCATTTGTTATTTTACAACCATTTCTCCATATTGTGTGAATAAATAGTTTAACTTAAACATTTAAAGCAAAATCAAATTTTGTTCAATCTTAGTTTTTATCCAAAACTGTAAGGGAGGACTGTTTTTTGGATGAGATGAGTTCCTTTCCATTTCATTCCTAGTCCTCCAGATGTACGCCCCTGACTGTTTTCCAGATCTCCAAGACCTTCTTAGCCACTCATCAGCTCAGATGTCGCTAAATTCTGAATGAATGAAAATATGAATGAACTGCTAAGTTTAAGATTTGGTGTTTGTGATTTTTGCACATTTATTACAAAAATCAGTGTGAAGGCTCCAAAAGGGTTTCACAATTAAAAAAAAAAAAAAATTTACAAACTCCTTCAATTGCGAAAACTAGAGTCTCATTAAGGCATTCTTTAGAAGCTTGCTTCAATGTCAACCATTTTTTATTAGTGCTTTTCCTGGAAAATTTTAAAAATATTTAATGAAAGTATTAATACCTACCATCTTTGTTTAGTTTGTTGGTTCACGGTTGTCTCCCGATCTCTCCTTGAAAGGTGCCGATTAAGCTGTTGATGAAATGACACATTTTAGCCACAATTCCATCTATTTTGAACTTAAAAGCCCTGAAAAAGAAGTGTGTGTATATATATATATATATATATTTATACCATGGTCTGGGTGAATACTCGATTCTGATTGGCTGCTGGGTGTGCATTAAAAACTGATAATGCACAGTAATAA
>NC_050518.1:1111980-1122102 GCF_002922805.2 Oryzias melastigma
ATGTTTTTTATTGTCTTGGGTTTGCTTGCTTTACCAAACAGGTTCAAAGTTAACTATTTTGTCTCCATGTTTTCTACAAGGTGATAAATATCTACATAACATTTAAATAGGTGATGATTCCTATAAAATCTGTTCAGTTTCACAGCGCACACACGTGACCAGCAACTTAAGAAGTCAGGGAAAAGCTGAGATTGTGAAAAATGGAGATAAAATGCAAAAGAGTATTTTTTTTATAAATTTAAAATGTCCAAAGTGCGGATAAATAAAGCGTTTTGTTGTAATAATTTACCTAGAATTTCTAAACCAAACATATTAAAAAAAATTTAAAAAAAGGAAACATCTAAATAAGAGACAATTAATGCATCAGCAGAAAATATATTGTAAAAACTCATTTAGCTCTTCAAAGTAAGAGGTCCTTATTTTATTCATATTTCCATGTTTTTAATTTTATACCCAACCTTTTAGAAAATAAACACAAGAAAAAAAGGTTACCTTTAGTAAACAAAATAAAATGTTCAGCTCAGGTGAGAGTCAATTTGTTAGAAACTGTTGGACAAGAACATCAGCTTTGTCAGCTTTTGAGTACATTTACAAGTATGGGTTCAGGAAAGTGAAAAACCTGAATAATAATAACCATCACCACCTTAGGAAGTCCCAGAAGAAGTAAAAACAGCTAATTACATAGACATGAAATCAAACCTGACGCATCAGATTTAACCACGATTTATGATTTTAAACGCAAAAGGGAAAAAACAAATACTAAAATACGGTGTCCTCTTAGATTAATTAAAAAAATAAATAAAATAAGAAAAATAATTTTCCCAGACCCAGATAATATAGAAAAAGACGAACTGTCGCTTTCTTTACCAAAAATGAGAGAGGTTCATTTTAAAATTATTTGCTTTTTAACAAAATGTTTCTAAAAATAAATAAATAAATAAAATAAAATAAAATAAAATAAAATCCAAACTGACCTTTGGGATAAAGATCCCGCTCGTGCAGCACGGGACCATTTTTACGAACTGAAGTTTGTCTGCAATTACATCAAGACGCTTAAGTTCGTAATTCAAGAATTAAAAACACAGAAAAATTAACATGAAGAGAAAAGAATAAACCTGAAACGAGGAGACTTCTCTCACCTGAAACAAGCAGTATCGTGCTGCGTCGAAATGATCTCAACAGCTGCAACCAATTACCGAAATTATTTCCCAGAGTACTCCGGTGGGGTAGGCACGTGACCAACTCTTCTTCCGGGATGCAGTCCAATCGCCTTCCAGTTCAAAAAGTGCCGTTAAATGGGGGGACGGAGTGGCACGCGCCAAAAAAACAGATTGAGAATTGAATTTAGTTGAAAATGTATTGTTTCCGTTTTAAAGAAAACACCAACATGATAAGACAATTTTAACAGTGAGATATTATTATGTAAAAATAAATAAATCAATAAAACAAATACTTTATAATTAAATTATTGATTCACACTCCATACCAGTAGCTGGTGAACATGTATGTCAAGTGCCAAAAAACAAAACAAAAGAAGAAAAAAAGGTTTAATTTTAAATACATTCAAGCTAAATTCAAAATCTTTCTTTAAAAAAATACATAAAAATTAAAAAAAAAAAATATTCTAACAAATGTGCTGTTTATAGAAAAACTACAAAACATGTTTTATAATGTTTTTTGAATTTAGCTTTTTGGTTTATTATTTAAAACTCATCAGAAAAGCCAGACAAAAGGCATCAGATACAAACACACTATTATATAATATATATATATTTGGGTGCCAGAATAAGATTTGAAAGTTGTTGAATTGATAAGTTGTTTATGCATTACAAATTCTAAATAAAAATCTTTTTTTTTCCTTTTCTCATCTCATTTTCCTAAATATGGTGCCAAACTTAATAGAAAGGAGGAGATATTTAAAAGGAAAAATAGCAACAAAAAATGCATCATGATAGATTATGGATGGTAATGACGTCACCTCAAATTAACTATTAAAATAAAAAGGTGGACTATAAACGGAGTATTTAGTGAGTCAGATAGGTTCAGGGTGCAGTAATTTATCAACATCACTTCTGGTGAATTACAAAACATGAATTCATGGCATAAAATCAGTTTTTAAAATTGTCCTTGCTTTAATTTTGAACAATCAAATATTAGTTTAATTTTAGTGTTGCGACCATAAAACATTGCGGATTTGGATCATTAGTTCTCCTTTTAGAATGGATAGTAATTTGTTTCTTCTGCTGAAGATCATAATAAGAGACCAACTGACCTCCTTTTTTTTAAATTTGCTGAGTCTGGCTCACCATAAGACCCTTGCTCTTTAAAAGGGAAAAATCAGACACTAGCCAGAAAAACATGTAAGCAATATGATTACAAATGGTACCTAAAGAAAATATAAAGCTGTGCATTTTCAGGAAGTTAATATATACAATTCAAGCATAGATGTTACACAGAAAAATTGACTGTACAAGAGTTTTTGCTTTATTAAAATGTGAAGACCTGACAGTCTGAATCTGCGACTTCTCCACATAAATACTGACTTCTCTGCTGTTTTAGGCTTTCTAGGTGACTTTTACTCATGTCTCGCTGCTCCATCCACAAACTCAAGTCAGTGAAGATGATGAGGAAGATATCTGACTGATTCACTAAGGTAAGATCTGCTTCTTTTATTTTATTATAACTGTGTGGATGTGAAAATCTGGACCACACTGCTGCACTCAAGAAGCAACTGCAGACACACCTAACACAGTTGTCCTCAACAGCTGCACTGATAGCTGTGGTGGAGCGTTTAACACAAGGCATCAGAAGACAACAAGAATGCAGCCGTTTCAATGCCCCACCCCCTCCATCAAGGATGCTACAGCACAGCAGTATGGCAGTGTGGTTCTGTCCAAATTCACTCAGTACTCCGTAATCTTCAAAAGGCTTCACACTAAAAACTAAATATTTTTGAAAACATAAATAAGAAGCTTGTTTGATTAAAACCCAGCTCCAAGTTCTTTTTTTTTATGCAGTGTTAATTTAGCTGAGGTTAAAAAAAAGAAAACAATCATAAAAAATAAAAAAAAATCTCTGGAAAAAGACCATAAATTTGGCAAAAAGGAAACCACAATAACCTAAAAAATGTGCTCCAAAAAGTAACCATAAAACATATCACAACAGGAATAACAAGAGTTCGGTTGAAAAAATAACTCAAATTAGTTTAATTGGGTGCTGGATTTTAACGCCATTCTGACAAGCTCACTCTCGCCAATTATGACATCACCCATTTGCCAAAGTAAAAACGCAATGCATTGTGGTCCATACTCGCCAGTCTAGTGAGGATGGATGGCTACTGCTTTCTTAACAGAGACTTCTGGGAAATTTCCAGGGCACTAATTTTCGAATTGTGGATTCAGCCCCCTCCCCCCCAAAAAAAATGTCAAACGCCCTGTATAGTCCACCAACTGGGGAACAGTGAGTGAATTTGGACACAGTGTTTGTTTATTAAGATAAATCATTGTGAAATAAAAGTTTGAAGTCAACCCGCACCGTCGTCCAACAGTAGCTGGGATAGGCTCCAGCAACCGAGTGGCCTCAATAGGGATTGAGAAGGTTTGGATTTGGAAGTCAGATTTTTCTCTTACTCGTTATCATTAAAGTGCCTAGTACAGGGGTTTAGAACCTTTAACCCTAAAAGAGACATTTCTTACACACCAGAACCCACTGAGAGCCACAAAATCCCATTTTATTGTTTAAAAATGCAGAATATTTATGCTTTTTTGGCAAAAAGGTATGTATTTATAAGTTTAGTTTTAAAATATTACAATAACTGAATTACAACAGTGTCTGTATGTTTCTATTTATAACAGTTATAACTTATTTTACTTTTGACAGCAGAACGCACTAGTTCCTTTCAAAATAAAACCCACTTTGTGTCAAAAAAGGTCATTCTGCTGCAGCAGCTTTTCTTATATTAAAAGTGCAAGACAGTCAAGCATGATATTTTTATCATTAGTATTTTGCTGTGTTTTTTTCCTTCTAATCTCAAAAATAAACATTTAAGTAGAATCTATTTATTTAAAAAAAATAATTAAAAAACTCAAAACATTTAGAATAACCTGAACTTTTTATTGAAAACACACAACTCTAAATCTTTTTCAATCATTTTAAACCACATTTGTTCAAAACTTTAACCACTTTTGCGTAATTTACCAAAGTAAATTTTATTTGACTAACCATAAATTAAAAAAAAAATTAAATAAAATGTTTACAGAATTTCTGACAGCAAATTAAACTTTTTTTGCTTAGATGCTTGACATGTTTAAAATCTAAACAGAAATGACAAAACTTAACAAACTGATCTCTTATTTATTCAATTGTTAGCGTTTTTCATTAAAGCTTAAGAGCCACAATAAAGGAAAAAAAGAGCCACAAGTTGCAGACCCCTGGCCTATACCATGCTTTTCTTTAGTCTTTCAGAGTAAATCATATCCATATATATGATCATATATTACCTTTGGAGCACTAAAGAACAAATTATTTAAAAGATATGAGCTTATTTTTAGATTCTTTTCTTATCCAGAAGTAAGACACTACGATCTCTGAGGCTCCGCCTTTCATTCCTTGTAGGTGCCGCCCATTTCATGACATCAATCTAGAGCCAGCCTCATCAACTTCCCTCTGTTTCGCCCATCAAAACAAACAACATCCGAATTTTACAAAGATGGATGTGCATAACGTATATGTGCCTTTAGTAGCCCTGGAGTTTATTCTATCAGATGGTGTTGGTTAATGGGTTCATTTTGCAGTAAAATTTGGTCACAAAATGCAGATAACACCAGATGAACATTTCAGGATTTATTGAAATGATATGAACATTGTTCTGATTAGCACTGTCTGTGAACATTTCTTATCTTTTTGAAGCATCATCTATATCTCTGTAGTAAACTTCCTCTTCGCATTTTCCTGAAGACGCACACCTTTCCATCTTTGCTCAATAATCCATGTTCAAACCCGTTCCCATAAATTGTTTGATATTGAATTCTCAGTTTCACCTGTCCGCTTGCTCCATTCTTCGTTTAGGATCCACCCTGATAGGCCCTTAAAAAAACTGCAGTCCCAGAAAATTTTGGCAACTGTTTATGATTTATTTGGGAAAATGTACCAACTGTCTCAAAGTTCAGACACAGATTTATGTAGAAATCTAATTTTTTAAACAGTTTTTGTCCTGTTTCTTAATCAATATCTATTTCTGTGTTTCCCTGCATCCTTTTTCAACCAAAACATTTAATATCAGATGACTGAAGCAGGCTATGAAAAGCAGCCAAATATATATGTAGGTTTAATAGAAAACAGTCTGAATCGTGTAAAACTGCAGCCCAGACTGTGCCATCTGATAACGCTGTTCTTTACTGTACATCGATTTATTTATCATCCTGCTTACACCAAGAAACACGCAGCACTGTGCCAGGCAGCATAAAACAATGAGGGACATTTTAATATAGAAATTGAAATGGAGGTTAAGGGGATCAAGAAAGCCACTGCACTTACAGAGGCAGCTGCAGGCGCGTGCTGCAGCTGAGTGCTGCCATGCCCGGCGTCATCGTTCACACTGTATTGATGTTTGACCACATTCATCACAAGTGTCTGACGCCGTTCTCCCTTCCTGTACTTTCATTCTTTTGCCTCTCTTGAGCTATTTACCAAGTTCTTCAATACTTTTTTTCCAGACCTTGAAGTTGCTGAAATGTTATATTAATTAAATTAAATTAAAATATTTATGTTTTAAAGCTTCACCTGAGCAGAAATGAAACATTTCAAGTATTTGATCCATTTGAAAAGGTTGTAAAAGTTAACAAACGATCAAATTATTAATATTATTATTTTTAGAATATTTTTTGCTTTTGCTTTTAAAGATTAATTATCATATTTTTCCTTATTTGTCTGAACCCTTATGGTGCATTGTCAAAGCCATCTTGTACACAAAATACAGGAAATGTTACACGAACAGAAAAATACAACTATTTTATGCTTGTTTTCACTCAACAGTTCTAGGAAAACACAGCCACAACTGTTTCTGTCTCCCAAGAAGACGTTTTGAAAAGAATTAACTTTGGTTCCTTTGCCATTTCATAAGAACCCACTCTGATGAAAACTGTGTTTTTGGTGTTTTTAACACGTTCTTGTGGCATTTTTCTGATGATGGAAGAAATATATAAGTGAAAAATTAATCTAGAAATTGTATTTCTGTTTTTTTTTTTTTAATCATTGTTAATGAGGTGCAAATGCAAACATTTCAGTGGAAAAGCGTGTAAGTGTAAATAGAAGCTCCATTCTGATGCATCTGCTTGTAGACAACAAGATCCATATCCGTCTTTATTCCCCTCGTCTGAGCTGGATCTGGCTCTAAACTCAACAGCCGGATAACTCAAATTTTGCTCGCCATTTTTGTTTCACCTGTAGTGCTAGATTGGGGCTGTAAGCCAGCAGGAGAGCACGTAATCAGATGGATAATGGGGACTGGAGCAGGCTTACTCCACATAAACAATCCCCCCCCACAACCCATTGAATTTCTGATGAACTCCTGCCGCTCTGCAGAAACTATGTTTGAGAAAATGACAGGTTTTTGGATTGTGGCTAAAAACGGTGTAATCATAATAAAAAAAAACAGAGGGAACCATTTTTCAATAGATCAAAAGATGATTGTATATATTAGACAATTAAGTCCTGCAAAGCAACAGCGTTCATTTAGCAGTAACCTAAGATACTCGTCAGAAGCGTTTCACCTGTCTTAGGTGATGCTGATAATATAAGTCAGAAGGTCAAAATGTGTTAAACTGAACAATAAAAAGAAAATACAAGGAAACAGCAAAGGAACGGTCTTCCCTGCTGCCTTTGAGAAGCTTTTCCTTCTTTCTCCTGTCCTCCCTGCTCCCTCTCTTCCTGTCTCCGTCCTGCTGCTGCACTTTCAGTAAAACATATTGATTTCCGGCTTTCTCTCATCCTTTCCTGGTCTCATGTCTTTGGTACACACACACTCACACACTTATGTCTCGCTGCATCACTTTTTAGAAAAGATTAAATAACAAGCAGCAACTTCCCATCCAGAGTGTCATAAATAAAAGGCTGTTGAGCAATCAAAAGATTGATAAACTCACTTCCTGTGTCAGGCTGAGTGAAAGTCAATGGTAGAGCAGCTGGGAGGTCTCACACAGACACACTGGAGCAAAGCCTCAGCACGAGTCTGGAAATATGGGGATCAATACAGCTAATACTCCCAATACTGTCAGCTGATGGCGGCTTTTGTATTTCCATTAGGCATAAACAAAGATCTAAAACACACCCCTGTTTTAAAGAAAAAACTTGATAGTTCTTTGCAAGCAACAACATTTTTCTTTGTATTTCCTTTGTAATTTATTGCAATAAATGTCTAACATTAAAATCTTCCAAAACAAATGTCATAGCATTCTTCAAGTCCCATATATTGATGAAGGTAGAATTTGAGGAACTGATTTGCATCAAAATGGTGCCAGAACCTTCAACGCCTACTATACCGCCGCCAGCACCAGTTTATTCACAAATGAACAGATGGACTGAACAACAAGTAATATTTTTTTTTTTTAAGTGATGCAAATTACGGCAAGGCTGCTTTTTGTCGCCTCAGAATCCACTGGAATGACGTTAACTGCTTTAACGGTTGAAGTTAGAGCTGTCAAAAAGACTAAAGCTCCAGTATTGACAAATCCCCCAATGAAAATTGTGTTTTTAGCATATTATTGTCATGGTGGGGGGCGTATATAACAGAATTCAAGCTTGGAACTACATTTCTGAGTATCTCTTTATTTAAATGGTGTTTGAAAATCTCTTTGAAAAAGCTCTCAGTTGTGACACAGCTACTGAATTGGCCGAAAGCCTCCCTGTTCCGCTGAATTGATGCATTCACTTGTAAAGGACTAGATCCATGTATGTCTTTGTTTTCCTCATCCGAGCTGGAATCTGGCTCAAAGCTGTACGTTGGATAGCTGTAATATTGCTCGATATTTTTGCTGCACCGCTAATGTTTGGTTGGGGTCGTGAAGGACTGTAAGCTAGCAGGAGAGTATGAACAAAGGGATGATGGGATATCGGCAGAGGCTCACTGACATGTTAACGTTCCCACCCAGGGGTCAGGGGTCGCTCTGGAAAACTACTGGCACTTTGAAGAAAAAGACAAGTTTAGTTTCAATTTTGAAAAAAAAAAAAAAAAAATCCTAATTTAAAGACCACTGGAAACACTTTTACAATAAATCAGAAGATGATCGCAGATGGACTTTAAAGGGTTAAGATATTTAATCTTACATTGATTAGAAAATAAGGAAAATAGAAAAAAATAAGTTATTTTCTTGACTTTATGATATAAAATAGACATTTTTGCAGTTAAACATACATTACTCACACATGACACATTGAATACATAAAAAAAACATTGACAAATAGTGTTTGATTTACTGCTTGAAAAGGAGGGTTTTACTTAACCTTTTAATTCAGACACTTTACTGCCATAAATAAAATAAAAAAAATTCTATGGTCAGTGCATCATTCATTAAAACAAAGACGCTTACAACTAATTAATTTGAAACCAACAAAAAAGTGTGTCATTTAGTTATTAAAAATAAAAATTACAATCGATAAAATAGTGTTAAAATTGTTCAACTAAAATAAATTAAATGAAAAGCTCCTTCTATTATTTATATTGGTAGAAATTGCTGTAAGATTTCAGAGTTAGGGAAGAATTTAAGGATCAATAATGGTGAATGGCTAAAATAATGTGACGTACGTTGAACCCAACAATACTAAAAAGGCTTATTTAGCTTCCTCGGTTGACTTCATAGTTCAACAGGATACGGACACGTGTCAGAAGAGAATCTTGACAGATTAGTTGTGTCATTTTCGGGGCTGTTCCCAATGGAGTCATGCGTACACAAATGAAAGTCCTAATTATTCTCGTTAATGTGTTTTTACATGCCATTTACATTCATTAACCTTAATTAGCCCTGGAAAGTGGTGGAAAAAACCACCAGCAACACTCACTCCTGGAAGTTATGTGCACGTGTGTGTTTGTGTGGCGGTAATGGTGTGATAATTGGAGCTGGAAATAATTAATCACTCTTTACTGTGTACAATCAGAATAAATGTGTTGTTAACATAGGGTTGACACCAGGAATGAATAAATGCTCATGAAGACATGCAGTGGAGGGGAGGGGGCTTTGTTTGTGTCCAACTCTGAATAAAGAGCGACTTGATAAATGAACGTGTTGGTTCTGTTTTATACGAAGACTGTGGAACAAGCCTGGCAGGTTTTGGAACTGAACCAACTTCTTTCTGTTGCAATTTCAACCAAAAGCTAAATCAGTGCAGCTGCTGGACACAAGTTAACAGTATCTGATGTTTGGTGTTTGTTTTTTTTTTTCCTTTTTTTATTGCGGGGTGGGGGTTCCAAAATATCATGTTATCTATAATTAATTAACTGCAGACATTTTTTTATTCTTCTCGTGCTAATCTCGTTTTTTTCAGATTTTGTGCAGCCGATTTGTGTCAGATATTGCACACCTCGAAGGGTTTTATCCGGCTCGTCCCATGGTTATTTACAAAAACAAAAAAAGAAAAGAAAGGACAAATCAATCACTATAATTTTATTCCTGTTTTTTTTTTAAGTATAAATCATTTTTTAACAAAAGCAAATGATTTAAAATGAAGTACATCGATCTGCTCTCGTTTGTTCCAAAGTTATGAGAAATTAAACAAAGCAGCATTTCACTGGGAAAGTTCCCCTCTTTTAACTTTTTTTTGTCCAGATATTGAAGCAAAAGTTTGTTTAAAAAAAAAACAAAGTCCAAAGTGTGAATTGTTCAATTCCTGTGGCGTCACCTCCTCGTCTCATTTCCTCCTCAGATTCTCTGCTAGTGCATCCCAGACTTAAAAATGATCAAATTCACTAAACTGGTTGAAGGAAACTATAACCGTTTTGATAATCTGTGGAATGACGTACCATATTTTCCGGACTATAAGTCGCTCCGGAGTATAAGTCGCACTTTTAAGAGAATAGTCCAACATTTATGAACAAATTCAACAAGCCCGACGTAACGTTGCATTTGACAT
>NC_050518.1:1122511-1123152 GCF_002922805.2 Oryzias melastigma
TGTTCATAAACTAGACACTCCCATTGGAGAAGCTGTCTGAAGTTTTTAGCCTCATCACTACATGATGGAGACTTTGGCTGTTTATCTCGTTTAAAATACACAGAAGATACAGATGATGTTGAGAGGTTAAGTTATTTATTTAAAGAACTCCACAAAAGCATCTATAATCATCTCTCCATTCTGGGTTCAGGACAGCAGTTTTTTGTCTTTTTCTACGGCGATCATTACCTTCTAGCCTGCAGGAGCTGCATCTAAAGGACAGTTTTTAGCTGCTCTTCTGTCTGTTTATAACCCAGTTTGATGGCTTGTTGTCCCACATTAGCCCAGGAAGAGAAAAATAAAAAAACAATAATAATAATGTCTTGATGCAAATGAGAAAAACATCATAACATCCATGAGGAGAATGATTAGATTATCAGGAACGTTTGTTTTGAACGTAACTTCTTCTTCTGCGTTTCTGTCAGCTGACAGCAGTAGATACTGATACACAAACCTACAGTGCCCTCTAGTGGTTGTTATTGGGAAACATCCGCCAAAAGGCAACCGGTTTAAGTGGGGAAAATAAGAAATATGAGCCTATTTATGTCTAACAAAATCACATATAAGTCGCTCCTGAGTATTAGTCGCACCCTTGGAAAATC
>NC_050518.1:1123228-1139753 GCF_002922805.2 Oryzias melastigma
TCTAACAAACATAATGCAAGGGGGTGGGAGACAGGCTAAAACACTAACATATGGTTTTAATAAAAAGTTCATTTTTTTTTTTATTTCTCAGAAAATGTTTCTACTGAAATTAGAGCACACAGAACCGGTTAGATTTTTTTGTATGTTTCTGGATTTTTTTATTTTTTATTTTTTTATATACATTTAAGATTGAAAAAAAATCTCCCTTGGATATGTAAAAGTAAAGGTTGGAAGTCTGTTATAATAAAAAAAAAATCATAACCCTCTTTTTTTGTATTTTGATCCCTTACTGAACACCAAAACTATGGTTAAACATTCATGAAATAGATTAGTTAATTACAGGTCACGATTAATTAATTGTACAAAAAATGTAAGCACAATAGTTTTTTTTCTTTTTTTTTACATTCTGATGCCCATAGTTTACTAAGATAGAGTTTAAAATGACTTTTCAGATCTGACTTTGAACAAATTACCATATTAACATTAAGCCAAATCCTTTTAATTAATAATTTTACTTTTTTGTTGCCAATCAAAACCCTTTATTACAACTAAATGTGGAAAAAGCTATTAAAGCTAAAACCTTCTGGGTAATAAAATCCATAAACTCCACCCATTAAAATGAACATCCAGGGAACTCAAGTACCAGGATGTTCACCTGAGCAATAAGCTGGACAAGACCCATAACCCTTGTGACCTTTATAAGAAGGGTCAAAGACACCTCCATTTTCTGAGGAGGCCGAGGTCCTTTGGAGTGTGCAGACCTCAGCTCAGGACTTTTTATGGTAGCCTCTGCTCTCCTCTGTGCTGTTGTCTGCCCCAGGAGCTCCAGCTCTGGGCTGTTCACTGGACTCAGTGGTGGAGGAGGATGTCGACCAAACTCAGATCCATCATGAAAAACAGCTCTCATCCACTGCATCAGACTGGAGGGGGACTAAGAAGTTCCTTCAGCAACAGACACTCCCACAGTAGAGATGAGTGTTGTTATTCTTTTGGGCTGCCATAACGCGTGAATTTTTCCTCCGGTGAAATCCATAAAGTCCGAGTCAAATCGAATCGAGTCAAATCAAATCGACTCTGTTGAGGTTCAGAATTTAGGAACAAAAATAATGAATCACCTTTAGGAAAGGAGACCTTTTGCTTTGAAGTATAAAAATCTAAAAAAATGTGGATACAGAAAAAAGTCACTAATACTTGTATTTTCTAAATGTGAACAAAAAAATTGAATCTAACATTTGAACACTGTATTAGCAGCATCCTCATAAGACTAGACTGCCAGCTGCTGAAGGTCATGCATTATTATGATCTATGGCAATAAATCCATATTTCATGTAAAAACTTCTGTTTTTTTTCTTTCAAATGCAGATTTATTTTTTCTTTGAAGTTGAAGGCTCTACTGGATCTTTTCTGCCAAGGAAAGCTTTCCAAAAAATTATTGTCTTTTGTCTGTTTGTTAACTTTGCTAGCTTGGTGGCTAGCTTGCTAGCTCGGGGGTTTCAAGCTAGGAAAGGCAGCCCCTTTAATTTTGACATGTGACCAAAAGCCTTGGCATTTGTGAAAAAAACAAGTTGAATGTGATGGGGAGAAATCTGTACTTTTCCAAAGAAAAATTTCCTTCAGAATCAGATTAAAAATAAAACTGAACAATTTGCAGACTAATTTTTTTTCTCTGTGCTCGGGTACCAAATGTCCCTCAGACTGGTACATGTTTGCGACCCAGAGGTTTGGGACCAAGTGAGTTAAGGTTTTCTGGAATAAAATATAAACTTGTGTTTTTACTTGTCTGAAATACAAATCAAATTGTGCTACACTTTAGTGTCAAAAACTTGTAGTTTTGATTGATTAACTGTGGTTTATTTTAGTCAAAAAGGTGTCATTTTTAGAAAATTAAAGGGACTGAATCATTATGCATCTTCTAAGTTTATATTCTGCTAAAATGATGAACAGGATCACTTATTTTGTGTCTTAAATGTCCTGCTAAGGATTTTGGAACCCATTTGCAGCAACATTTTCCATGACAACTTCTGGGGTTTAAGCTAAAGACAAAGAAATGAAACCTATTTAGAACTAAATAAATGATTTTTATGATTTAATGAAGATAATCTAGTCAGGAGAGTTGCAGCCATGGATGATCATGCTTAAAACAGCAGGACTGGATGGCATACGGAAGAAAATCATATTGCGCACATAACTTGTCCTTTATCCTCCACCCCCTCGCTGCTCTGATAGGCCTGATTTAAACTGCTGGATGCATCGCGGCGAGCAGGAAGTCCCAGTGGGCCTGCAGATAATGAATGTCCTCTATCTATCCTGGAGAGCAGAAGCCAGAGCGGGAGGCAGGGAAAGAGAGACGACACAGTTTTGTGTTGAAGACCACTGCTGCACCCGCTGACCGCCTGCTGCACCGTCCCAGACATCCATCCAAATCTGGACTGTGACCTTCACGGGGCTCAGATACACCACTGCTTAGCACCTAGAATGAGTCGCACAGCCCGGAAGCTAGAACAGCGAGCTCTCAAGATAAACGAGGAGAATCTGTTGATATTGAAAAACAGGAAGGAAAAACCTTCCAGTTCAGAAAGGACCTTGATTTATTTAGCGTTAAATGGATCTGCTCTAGAAGATGTTAAACAGTCTTCTCTGTTTGCTCTTAATTGATGAGTGACAGATTGTTGTGATTCACTTTCGCTTCATAGATCATCCTGACCCAGAAGAAAAAGAAGAACTTCATCCCCCACCACAGTTACCTCTAGGGACGCAACAATATTCAATATAAATCCAAACCGTTCAATACACATTTGATTTTTTTCTAAAAAAAATGTAAATGTACATAAAGGACTGACAGCTAAGGAATACTGCATTTCTTCCTGTGTTTGCTGTTGTTTATGTGGATGAGTAAGTCAGTTCTAAATATTTCAAATTGGTTCCGTTTAGATTATGACATCTAGCTGTCAAAACTTAAGAGAACTGCTTAAATTGTTACAGTTCATATAAAGTTGTGATGTTTACAAGTACACAATACTTCTATTTAAATGTAATTCTGCAATAAGTGCCAAGAACCTTGCACTTCAAAATCTGTTTTTTTGTTATGGTATTTCTCTCTGTAAAATAAATCCTCATGGAATAGTAGGATTTCAGGGTTTATTTTTCTTGCTCCGCCGTGACTTTCATATCGAGGTATCGAACTGTGGGAAAACTGTATCGTTGCATTCCTGGTTACCACCAAAATCCACTTCCTAAACTATAGTTGGAAGTTAGAATTTCTGCCCAATTAGTTGTGACTTTTCTCTTCCATTTTGGATTAAATGTATCCATGTTCTCATGGAAAAGAATGACTCAGAAGCATTTACTCTGAACACATGAAAATAACCTCACCAGCATGATTTCTGTTACTACAGCTGTATTTAAAACTGCAGGTGGATACGGGCTGTCTAGAGCATGCAGCAGGCCTGCGCGAAATATCAAGGTCATAGAGTGAAAATGTTGATGCAAATTTTTTCCTATGGCCATGCTGCAGGCAACAGGTCATAGTGAATGCTTATACAACACGTAAGGGTAAATAAGGGTGTGAGATGCAGGCAAGTTGTACAGTTTACATTTTTCCAATGCATTTCTGTGGACTGCTTAAGGAGCCCGTTAGTGCTGTTTAAGTGATAAGTGTCCACTCCTCCAGCCTGACTTTTAGAAATGAGGAAATTAGAGAGATTTAAGTTTCTGTGTGCACCCTATTAGCACTTATGTGCACACACCGTGCATGCCTTTTTGTCAATAAGGAGCCAGTACTTGCTCCCTACTAACGACTAGAGCAGGGGTTGCCAACCCTGGTCCTCAAGAGCTTCAACCCTGCCCGTTTTCCAGCTCACCCTGGACTACTTGATGCTAACAACCTAAATGAGGTGTGCTCAGTCAATCAGGACGTGGGATCACTTGACTCAGCTAATTAGCAGCAAGCTGGTCAAGGAGAACTAGAAAACAGGCAGGATTGAGGCTCTGGAGGACCAGTGTTGGCCACGACTGGACGAGAGTGTGGCATAAAAGTACCATATGATGACACCATCTGTATGTCATGAGTCTATGGAACTATCATTATCTTTACAAATACTTTACAAATGCACAATGTACTTACAACACTCACAACAATCATATATACCATTTCAATTACGCCCCTTAAGGTGGTTGTATGATCCTTCAGGGAAATGCAAGAAATACCTGTGCTCCCCTCAAGATGCATCGCTCCTCTACAATACTCCATGGGCCTGGACAACCTGAAAACTCTCAAACTTGTACAAGTCAACCCCTATTCAAGACCATGTGACTGAAACTACGTTCACATCGCCCTCAAACTTTCTGTATATTGTTCCCTTCTTTTTCTTTGTCTTTATACACTTGTGTTGTAGTTAAAATCTATTTAAAATAGCATAAAAAAGTTCCTATTGTTGTAGCTGGAGCTAGAGAAGTGCTGTCTGCTCCGCATTGTGAATGAATGAATGAATGAATTGTTATTTCATTTTAAAGAATGCTCAGTTAACTCTTTCCCCAAAGGACAGAATACAGATCAATCATATGTAGTGACTAACGGGAGAAAGAAAATTAGCTGTTTATTTACCATTAAGTCCATAAAAAATGAAAAGATGAAAAACCGTTTTAGTGTCTATCATAGCTGTCACAATGTTGGTTTTCAGCCTCTTTATGCAAACATTCATTTAAAAAAATGTAATCTTGTGGATTAGTATATCTGCTGACCAAAATTTGTAATTTCTTTTTTCTGTTGCTAAATATTACTTGATCCTCAGAAAAAGCATAAACAGTCAGCTTCATAAGAAGATCAGTGACCAGTTAATAGAACACTAGAATGAATGCAGGGGTCCATGTAGTGAAGAAATTGAATCTTTGTGTTGGTAAAGCTGCAGACCCCATAAACGATGACATCAACTGACTCTCAGAATCAAACGTGACGATCAACAAAGTCAGACGTATTTTTTTGTGCATCACAGTCCAACTAAACACACAATAACCCTCCGGCAGTCTGAGTCGGACGTGTTTTCTTGTGTCTTGTTGAAATTTGCATCACAATGCCCCCCCTCGAGCCGCAGCGTTTCTCTCACAGGTGAGGAGAACAGACATTTCACAAGCTGTTACTCGTACTGGAGAATTGCTTTAAGACGTGCTTTGTGTTGTCGGCGGAGAACCTGATACATCCTAAAAGCGCTGCGAGCAGACGCAGAGACAGCTGGCAGAGTGATGTGCACACAGGCAGAGGGATTAAACTGCACAGAGCTTCTGGAAAGCTGTTTTTTCTCTGACTGTGAAGTTCATTCATAAATGCAGAGAGCCTCTGTGCACGTCCAGCGCTACAGGCAGACTCTGAGGGACCAGCACCCCCATCTGGCTGCTGATCCTGGTTCAGTTCAGACTTTGCACTGCATAAATCTAAAGCATTGGAGCAAATGATCAAAAAAGTGTTTTTAAATCAGAGGTTTGTTTCCTTTCTTTAAACACATTCAAATGTTGAACTCCAGGCAAATACAATTAGAGACAAAAAGTAACCAATAAAAAAGGTGACCCGCTCGTTAAACTTTGTGTTCCTGTAGAGGTGACTACTTTGACTAAATTTCACTCTTTTAAAAAAAGACTAAATTACAACTAAAATGTAGGAAAAAAACAACAAAAGAGCAACCTTATGTAGCTTCTTCTTTTTTTTTTTCTTTTTTTTTTAATTTCCACCACCACCAGCCTGAATCGTTGATACAAAGAAAGATGGATCCATGCTTTTATGTTGTTGATGCCAAATTCTGACCCTACCATCCGAATGTCGGAGCAGAAATACAGACTCCTCAGACCAGACAACGTTTTTTCAATGCCGCTGGGGTCCATCTGCCTCAAGGTGAGATGTTCTTCTGCAGACCTCGGTTGTAACCAGCGGTTATTTGAGTTACTGTTGCCTTTCTGAAACCAGTCTGATCATTCTCCTCTGACCTCTGTTATCAACGAGGCATTTCCACCAAAAAGACCCGCTGCTCACTGGATAGTTTCTTTTTTTCCTGACCATTCTCTGTAAACTATAGAGATGGTTTTGGGTGAAAATCCCAGATCAGCAGTTTTCTGAAATACTTGGACCAGCCCATCTGACATCAACAACCATGCCACGTTCAAAGTCACTTCCATCATCTTTCTACCTTATTCTGGTGGGTGTTTTGATCGTCTTTACCATATCAACCTGCCTAAATGCATTAAGTTTCTATCAGGTAATTTACTGTTAGACATGTATGGCTGTGATCAAGAGGCAGGGACGTTTGGATCCATAAGCAAATGGTTTAATGGACAAGGGCGAGACATAAGCGTGGTCAGAGTCCAGCAGGCGTGGGTTGAGGCAGGAGGCAGGCAGGTAACCGAGGAGACAGGCAGAGATCAAAAACCAGAAGTTGAAACAAGGAGAAACGCTTAGAAATGTATGCCAGGCAGTACAAGACTTCGCAATGAGGTGGTGACAGCAGGCAGACTATATACTGGTGGTGATGAGGTAGATCGGGAACAGCTGAGGAGATCTGGCTGAGGGAGAGACTGCTGAGAGTGGAGAGGGAGTGCAGGGTCAGTACTCAGGTGAGGGCTCCCTCTGGTGGTCAGATGTGGTGCCTGATGGGGGAATCCTGACAATGGTCATTCAAAGGGGTCGGTGAGTCTGTTTTTTTGTCAAACAGTTTGTGTTCTATGATGATGAAAGGTGCTTTACAAATAAAGTGACTGACTGGCTGGCTGAGTGACTGATGTGCTGATATAAGTCTTTAGTTGTTGGTCAACAGGTAAAATCCTACAAAAGTGAATGAGATTATCTTCTTCCTCAGGATAATTGAGCTCCTCCTTTGAGAACATGCTTTGTATTTTTTGAGAAAAATACAAAGCGCCATTCCGATCAAACTCCAAACCTGGTGAGGCCTGGTAAGATGGTCTGGGAATCTAGCAAAAAAGTCGCCTTGTTTCTCAAAGTTACTAATTCGTCTTTTTTTAAATTAAAATGTAGCTTTGCTAAGCGGTCATGAGGTGCTTTTAGTTTTTATAAAATGTATTAAGTAACAATGTCCTTTCTGACTTAGCATTTTGAGAGTTTTTTATCTGTCGATTTAGCTGTCTTTCACTTTCTCTAGTTTATTCAAAGTTGAAAATCTGCTTACTTAAATCATTCACTCACTTCGATTTTTCAAATTTAAATGTCTTTTTCCATTTAAAACAGTTAAAGCTCAAAAGTAAAATTTTAACTCTAATAGCTCTTGTCTGAATCTTCATCTTTCCCAGCCCAAAAAACAAATTCACGAGTGACTGCATGGGGGCAAAGATCAATGAAGAAGATGTGTAAAATAATGTGGCTGCAAGAAGATGGACTGACAGCAGCGAGGCGAGAGGGACGAGATGGGGAGAAATAAACAGCGACATGCAGCGAGATGGACACAGACAAGGACTGAACGAAGTAGAAAGAGCGCTGATGCCTGCTGACAAGGGCAGAGGCGGAGCCTCCTCCTCCAGCAGAAACAAACGAGGCGACAGGAAGGAGCAGACAGCGCCGTCACACGCTCTGACTGTGTGGATGTGTCTTTTCATAAGGATGAAACCCCCTGAGTGGGTGTCACTGTATGTGACACAAAAGCCAAAAGACACCCCCCCCCCTTTTTTTTTTTTTTGAGGAAAGAGCAGTTAACAGTGCTGCTCATGGGAGTGGGAGGGGGCACAGAAGAGGATTTATTTGCTGGTGATAAGGAGGACGTCTGTGGGACGTACAGTAGAACAGCAGAGTCACAGCTGTACACGTTTACACCCTGCTTTTCTGGGCGGGTGGATAAACATTATTTGTGGACTTCGCAGCCAAAGAAAAGCAGAAACGTTTAGACCAGCTTCCTAAAACTTCAGTCATAACTGCCCTTAAGGGCTGTCTGTGCGCAATAGGCAATTTAGGCAAATCTGCCGATGGCCTGCACAAAATGTTAGGATTGTAGACGGGCATGCTGCAGGTAATAGGTTATCAAACACTTATTCAACACACAATGGTAAGTAGGATGGAGGTAGGTCAGATGCAGGCATGTCATGTGGATTTTTCCTTTTTTTAATTTTCCCAAATCCTGCGGACTGAACCAGGAGCTCAGTGCTGTATGTTCCTCGTGTGCATGCTCCATACATGCAGCCTGACTGTTAGAAATAAGACAATCAGTGTAGTTTGTGTGGACATCTTACAGGCACTTGCGTATTACCTGCTAACACTGTATATGTGGTATTCATGCACGGATAGGAAGGAGTCAGTACTTGCCCCTAATGCCGGATACATCACCATTATGTTATAAGAACCTGCAACTTACATTAGCCCTACAAATACTTGACGATGCACTTATGTAACCTTTTGTGCTATCCTCGGCATATTTACATTAAAAGTGGGGCATCTGGACCCCACTAGACAGCGCACTGAACTTTTTTTTTCAAGGATTTTTTATCTTCACTGGTGTCTGTGGCAGAGATAAAAACCTGTCCACCTTTGTTATGGGAGGGATCACATATCAATGTAAGAGTGGGGTCATCTGGACCCCATAAGAGAGCACAAACAAGACAATGGTGCGTTCCATTTTCATGATGTCCCTTGAAAACTCACTCAAATGAAAATTGTGTTTTTAACATGCTCTTGTATGGTGGCGGTCATGGCTCACATAAATGCAAAAGACACAAAACAATGACAAAAGCCACAAAACGACAACAATTATCTGAAGGAGGCAGCTGCATTTTTACTCACCGAAAGGTGGCTGCATACGGGCAGACAGCTGGTTCCACGTGCAGCAGGTTTATTAATTCAGACTGGAATGAAACACAGCTAAAAGTTCACAAAGCTAGATCAGGGTCAGACAGGAAGACATTAATCACAAGCATGGGAGCATCAAAGAAGAGAGTTGAGTCGTCAGAGTCTAGGGGAGGGTCACGGCAGGCGGCAGGCAATGTGGATAAAGCAGGGTCAGAAACAGAAGATCAGAGTCAGATACAAATGCTCAGTGGAACAAACAATACTTCGCACAGGACAAGGCTCTGAGTGCTAGTTAAGCAGCAGGTGGGTGATTGTCTGATTTGCGTCAGGTGAGTGGCATCCAGGTATTGTGCCCTGAGATTGCTGGAAGGCAGTGAGAATAGTACTCTGGAGATGGCTCCCACCGGTGATCAGAAGGAGAGACAGAGCTCTAACTCCTGACAGGTTTTAAGAAAATGGCGAGCGGAAAATTTTTTGACATGGGTCAGATTTGGAGGTTGCACTGTGGCAGTCCAGTGACAGGCTGGTAGCAAGAGGGCAGCAGTTAATTGACTGATAAGAGGGTCTCCAAGGTCCCCAAAACTGTCTGATGATCAGACTCCAGCCACACCCCCGCCCCCATGCTGCCGTCCCACTGCCCGATTGTTAGAAATCATGCGTTAGCAATGCGGGCACTCAATGTGGGCCATTGACATGGACCAGGGGCCTGGCGATGACCATTTTTACATAGACCATATTTTAAAAAAGCTAATAAGATGCATAAAAACTCACAATTTGTGTTTCAGGATACTTTGGCCCAATCCTTATTCTTCTCTTCTCCCTTTCCCTTCATTTAGCCCTCCAAACAAAGAGTGTCTCATAATTCAGACACTTTTGTTCGATGACATTGCCAATAATCACTAATCCGCTAGCTTTAGCTTCTAGTTTCCAGTGCTTGAATGTACATATCAGCAGCGGTTTTATAACTTTAAAAAAGGTCATGCTACAACAACAAGTCATTAATTACATTTAAATGAAAACTTCTGTGGTTCAGAGCACACCGACATGAAGAAAAGCGCTTCTCAGCACGACGCGGTTTAGCCTTGAGGAGGAGGACTTTAAATCCCTGTGTTTGAAGGGTTGAATTAAAAAAATAAAAATTCTGGACACACTTACACTAAAAATGTCCCTTCAAATGGAGGGGAACGGTGAATGGAAGAATTCCAACTGGGCCTTTGACTCCTAAACAAAAATCCTGCTTTATTTGCTGTTTGAAACCATCTGATGTTTGTTGGTGACATTTTTTCTGAAGATGCAGTCCTCTCATGTCACTGATCTTTTCCTCTGGACGCTCAGCAGAGGAGCAGCTCCTCTCGTCAGCTCTCCAGCTGCAGATGGAACAGGACACACCCACAGTGGACACAAGAGAAATCAATAGCGTTAAATTGAAGAATCTGCACCCATTACTTTGCCAGTTTGCCGTCTTTTTTCTGTGTGTCTGTGATTTCGACACACATGTTCACCTCACATTCACCGTCGTCCTCAGCTGAGTGTTTCTGGATGCCTTCCACTGAGGATGAGGACTGAGCTCTCTAGTCAGGTGTAAGCAGTGAATGTAAAGTTCTATCGTTCTCCCATCCCAACTACATGTCCAATCTCCCTCTATTGAACCTCTTTGTGGAATGGGGGAGGGAAAAGCTGCAAAGGTGGCATTCCCTCCTACCACTTGCTATGCAGAAGTAAAACACATTTACTGCAGCGCTTCCCCTTTGTGTGCCGGCTTCTTGGGTTTTATTCTCTGTTCTGACTGTCTGGAGTCTGCAAGCTCATTATTCATTTCACACAGAGCAGCAGAGCAGAACAGTTCAGGATCACATCTACTTCAATCTAAAATAATCACCATTGTAAAATCTATTAGGTAGATTTCAGCGGCTCAGCAACCAGCTAATCCTGGAGAGAATCACCGTCAAAGTCACAGAGGAGTGCCAAACGCTTCCTGTTCGAAAGTGAACATTCTAACACTATTGCACGAGTCTGCAGCCTTTAACACTGTTAAGTGAAATTTACTTTATTAATACTATTGTGACCAATAAGTTCATAAAAATATAGTTTTTAAATATATTTATAATTGATTTATAGTGAACTGTGAAATAAGTAAATTATAGATTGTGTCTTTAAATCAAAATTCAAAATCTATATGTTTAAATCTGCTTTCCCGAATTCACAACTTTCCTTCATCTGTAATCTGATTTTATTAAGATGTCAATTTATTTATTGTGTTTTTAACATTTTCTTAAAGGGATTTTTTTGTTTTTTCTTCTTACTTTGTACAGTGTCCTTAAGTGTTTTGTAAAGCACTTTTAATTAAAATGCATTATTATTATTATTACTATCATTAAATAAATAGAGTGATTAAGTGATATTTCTTTTACCATTTACAACTATTTCAACTTTTTTTAACTTTAACAGCTGCAAATCAAGGTCCTTTCAAAATAAAATACAACAGATGTCACATTTATTAAATTTAAACAGCAAAAAAGCCAAGAAAACCAGGTCATTTTCAAATATTGTGACTTTAGTTTTTTTATTAGTTTAACTGCCACAATAAAAATGTCAGAATTTAAAATTAATTTGTTTGTATAATTCTTATTTTACATATTTTATTTTTGTATATTTCTAAGAGGCGGGACCTTTGTTTAAGTCCATGCTGCGCAGATATGGCAAAAGAGGTTAAGCAGATAAGATGAAGAGTTATGGCTCACATGGCAGAAAAGAAAGAAGTTGAACAGTTATGGCGCTGTATGAGGAAGTTTTATTGCCTTCTTTTTTTGGTGAATGCGGCCAACGAGGTATTTGTTTTTTTGTTCATGTAATTTCTTATGTTGAAACTTGAATTTAAGTTATTTATTTGTTTGTTAGTTTGATGGTTACTCTGTGGACAAATCCGATGAATAAAGTCATCAGTTGCAACAAACTGCAGTTCAATCTTTTCACCGGAGAGAGCAATCATTTTCTATTTTTACTATCAAATATAAACATTAGTGTGGAAATTTTAGATGTACACAGCAAACTCTTTGGTACTTGTATAAATTTAAAACCTTATTTATAGACATTCAAGATCTTTTCATAGGTTTTAATGTGTCTTTGCTTTACACCTTTACAAGCAAATCTTAAAATCAGCACCTTGGAGAATTCTGTGTCTCATTGGATTAGTTTGGCTATGGTTTATTTCAAACAATCAAATAAGAGATCAAACTAAATTTGTCTAAATTGAGATCTATACAGAGATATATACAGAGATATATCAAACTTTAGATAATTAGTCAGGTTTTAGTTGGAAAATGTATGTACATATAGAAACATGTACATAACTCAATTACAATTTACTTTAATCCTAGACAGACATATTAGCTCTTATACATGCTGTATAAGAGCCACATGTGGCTCTGGAGTCTCATGTTATTCTATTTTTTCAGAGAAAGACAATAATTGAAGCTTTACGGAAATTCTTTTGAAAATACAATTTAAAAATAATTGGAATTTACTGTGGAAGTGGCAAAAATTTTATATGAATTTGTGGAGTAAAAAGTGGAATATCTCCCTGTGATTATGAGGAATGATGATGGTGTTTTCCTCGCCTGATGATTGACAGTTGGCACTCCTTCCCTGACTCTGAATCGGTAAATGTAGATAAAATGAAATGTACGTTTTTACAAACTCAGATGCATTTTTCCTTCAAACATCCACCAAAATGATAAACAGCAACTGTTCTTCAACAACATGTATACAGGAACAGCTATGAGTCCTATGGCTCATCAAGGTTCAGTTTTGACTCTTTACATCAGAAACTAGCAGAGGTCACAGGCCTACAGCGGCACATGGGTCCCCTGATGTCATGAAAACTAATATATTTTAATGAGCTTGAGACCTGGAGGCAGATAATAATTTCCTTATGTGGGTCACAGGCTGAAAAGTTAAATAAGCTCCTATACAAAACACATGGTATTTAATGATACACTCAGCCTACAGCCTCCACTCATCACCTTCTGGACAAGGAGGTGCTGGGTTGAGTTTTACAGACTCAGGTCGCAGTGTGTAAAGAGGCCAGCTGAGATACGGTCAGTGATAAGTGTGGTCCATTTAAAGGCCCTCAGGGTCGGACGCTATCTCTAATTCCTCAACTGCCGCTCGGGCTCTTATCTGCCTTCCAACACTTCCACAAAGAGGCTTGAACGCGTTTGCTCATTTCTTCCTGCAGACTTTCATGGTCATTCTGCTGCATAAATGATATAAAAATGAGAGTGGAAAACCAAATTCCTTACATCAGAAACAAGCATTTCATGGAGCAACTGTTCTCATCAAGCGTTGGTGTTTTAAGCAGGAAGTCTGGCTGCAAAGTCTGCAGGAAGGGCGGCGAGGCCTACAGAGGCGTAATTGACTGTTTTAAACACGTTCGCTCCAAAACAACCCTTTGATTTGCATTATTTTTGCATGATTTGTGAAGCAATTACAGCAAAATCAACAGCGTCTCTCCAAGGGGCAACAAGTGCTCAGTTTTAATGTCATTTGTTTGTGCAGTTAAAATCACAGCCGTGGAAGCTGCGAGGAGCACCAGCTCACGCACGAGAGGCTGCAGTGGCGTGAAGCACAGCAGACAAAAAGGGTCTGAGGGGACGTAAGCACAACTGGATCGGGCTTTGATCTCAGCAACATCCATCTCTAGTTTCTTGTTAAACGTTTGTATGTCCACAAGAACTAGTGATGGGAGCTTTGGAGTTTGTATCCTTCACCTAAAAGGTTGTTTAATGTTTCATAGTCTATTGGAGTGTGTCATGGCCTTTCTGAGCCAATGACAACTTGACAGATATGACATTATACATCAAAACTCGGTTAGGCGGAGATAGAGATTTAGAGTGAGTGAAAGTGTTTGAGCATGCTCACAAATCTGCACGATTTTATTTATTTTTTCAAACTTTGCGCTGGCTTAACGATCACCTAAGCGAGTGATGTGACATTAACAGATCTTGCACCTTTGTGCGTGTGCGGTCTGCACAGCACTCAGCAGTTACTGCCTCTATCTCCCTGCAGCGTAATCTCTTGATTTGTGGGATTGACCCCTCTTAATTCAATGAAAGAGAATCGCTGTGACAGCAACACCGAATGGATTTTCAATGCACTGCACCTGCTTTAATAAGTTTAAAGATGGCCGCCTCCTTCAAGCAAGACAAACACACTCAGTGAAGGAGTGGGACGATCACAGGAGCATTTGGGCTCGTTGAAAACGAATCAAGTCATTGGACGGAATCAGACGCCTGGACTGCTCTCGTCTGTGTGGGCGCTGCTTGTCTTTGTGAGCGGTTTTGATCAATGTGTTTCTGTTGAAGCTGCGACTCATCAGTCTGATGCTGTAGTCTGAGGTCTGCCCTTAAGGGGGCGCTCAGAGATCACATGCTCCAACTCAAGAAGGGAACTGTTAGAACTTTTTTTTTTAAACTTTGACCTAGCTACACAATATTGATGACATCTGAATGAGGTTTTTGGGGAGCTGGTAAAGCCTTACTCACACCTGTCCTTAAGCGTGGATATGGGCTGTTTGTGGTGGAAAACCCGTACAAGGCTCAAAGGCATGAAATATCAAGGTCATGGAGACTATGGGCATGCTGGAGCCTACTGGTCAAAGCAAAAATATGCAAAAAACAAGGGTGAGTAAGGGTGAAGTAGGTAGGGAGAGCAACAGTTCATGTTGTTCTGGACTTCATTTGTTGCCACATTTCATGAAAAACACGCTGAGCGAGTATCTTGGGTTTATAAGTTTTGGAGAGCTCTACATAGGCTCCAGTACACACATCGTTTGGGCTCATCAGATGATTCAGAGTCTCTCCCAGTGCGACGTACTGGATGACGGTCACTTTAAACCATGTGTCGAGGGCAGGTCCTTATTGGCTGGACACACCTGCAACAGGTAAATGTCATGAGTCCCTACCCACGACTGATTACCTGGTTTAGAAGATATAAAAGAGGTGGTTCAAGCAAAGCTAGAGGGCATGAAAATGTGGTTTGCTTTAAATATGTTTTTACTAAACTGTGAAAAAACATAGGAATACAAATCGGAATATCAAATAGACGGTAATAAAATTATTGGAGTTAAGGAAATAGAATTTCACTGATCAAGATATTACTTGGAGACTTTACATTAATAATATTAAACAAAATTATATTATAATTATATTAATTATAAAATATTACTTGAAATTTTTATATATTTTTTTCTCATTTTTGTTCATTTGTTTTTTCAAAACTCTTAAAACAGCAAAGTACTCATCAAAAATAGTCATCCACTTTTGCATCCATGTTACATGCAAATTCAGTTTATGAATCTGTGTTTTTCCTCTTTTCCTCAGTTAAGTTTTGCAATTTATTTTGATGTGAATATTTTTTTTATTTTAAAAAAGTGTAAAAATTGCTGCTATTTTAAATGGATCTAAACGCGAAACAGTACAAGCCTGTATTCTTTCCTTTTCTTTGTCTGAGCTTAAACTTTTTAATTACTTTTAAAATGATGAAGAACTCATCTTTATTTACATGGGGACGAATTTATTATAAATGGAATAGAAAGTTCAGAGACACGGGGGCACATAGTTACAAAGTGAAAACTCAGAAAGAATCCCCAAACACTCGCACACAAAACAAGATATAAGGAAGTCGTGTCTAAAAGCCTTCTTTTCTTCTCTCCCTCTTTTCTTCTGAAAGTATTGCCGCTCGCTTTTAATCCAGTAAAAATCAGCCCAAGATTTCTCTGCCCAATAAAGCAGATGGATGTCCGGCGGAGCTGCGTTTCCCCTGCAGCGCTGCATCACTCAGCCGCGGGCCGTTCTTCATTTTTACACTTTATTTGACACTTTATCCACAACATGCAAAGCATGCGAGCAGGAGCTTGTTGTAAAAGTGTTTCGTAAAGTTTTCATCCTCAGCTCCCTGTTATTCATTCAGAGCAATAACCTGAGTGGACTTGTTTCCATAAAGTTGAAGCATTTGATGGGTGACGGTGATGAAAGATGACCATAAACTCTGTGTGTGTCAGCATGAAAGAGCTCCATTACAACCAAGGGTTTTAAGTTTTCATTCAGAAAATTATTTTACCCTAATGATTAGTAAAATCTTTCTACAACTTAAACATTTGACCCCTTGAATTTTTACAAAAACTCCCCAATAACAAGCTAGTTTTATTTACAATAACATCTTTTTTTTTCAAATTTTCATGGCATAAGTTTGGCTACTTAAGAGACATATGAATCTTTCACTTGACTAAACCTCACAAATGACGGCATTAAAAGAAATTCAATGTTTCTATATCACTCAAATAGTCCCTCAAAGTGGCCTTTTGGTGTCCAAACATTAGTTTTTATTCAAACCCATTGAATTTTTTTTCAATCAAACTAATTTGTGATATCAAACTTTTATATTAAACTCCAGGTATAGTAACTTGGTGCTTTGAAGGCCAGAACTCGTCTGTCTAACTGTCAAGTCAAGAATCAAAGCTGGCTTTTAATTCACATCTTGAAAGTTAATAGATTTTCATCTGATGGAAATAAAGGTGACTTCCCTCAACAAAAACGAGTCTGTATAAATGTACTGCAAGTATTTTTAGTCTATGCTAAAGGTCAGGCAGTATATACCTGAAGTTTACTTTTTACTTACTATCTACACTGCAAACTATTTGATACTTGCAAAAGATTTAAACCTTGTTTTTAGACATTCGAGAGATGTTTCCAGAAT
>NC_050518.1:1140181-1140843 GCF_002922805.2 Oryzias melastigma
AACATGTATTTCAAAAGATTAGGGTTTTTCCTATTCTCAGGCTACCTCTTTTTGCAGTGTATATATTGTAAACTTGAAAAGTTCAGATTTTTTCCCAAGAAGCATTTAGTAGTTTTATTCATTCAAATACTTCCTACACTACACGGTCTAGACTTAATACACTTGTATTCAGGTATACTTGCTAGTATAAACTTCAAATACTGCTTTTTGCTACACTAGAAGTACTAGGTCAGAGAGATATAGTATTACCTTTCCATCAAACTCATTTTGACAGGTGACCTTTGACCCGCACATTCCAAAGTGATGACGTAACAATTTGATATAAACTTTATATCAAATTTAAATAAAGTTTTCAAGGTCCCCTGAAAATAATTTATAAAAATATTCAAATTTAAAGAAAAAAAAAATTATAAGTAAAAGAAAATCTGTCAATGTAAAAAATTTGGTTTTACAGTCACTCGACATATTTTCTTAAATCAAGAGGACTTTGCTTGAAATTAGGGCCTTTTTACCTTACCTTATCTTTTCATCATTTGTGTAAAACATCCATGGGCAAAATACAGAAAGTGTTGGTCTTTACGTGAAATTTTCACAGATAAATCACAAATGCACCAAATTGAAATTCACGTAAAGATCAGTCGGCTGAAACAGTCGACCGACTT
>NC_050518.1:1141526-1146530 GCF_002922805.2 Oryzias melastigma
CCCTCAGCAAAAACGAGTCTGTATAAATGTACTACAAGTATTTTTAGCCTATGCTAAAGGTCAGGCAGTATATACCTGAAGTTTACGTTTTACTTACTATCTACACTGCAAACTATTTGATACTTGCAAAAGATTTAAACCTTGTTTTTAGACATTCGAGAGATGTTTCCAGAATGTGTTTGTTTTTATCTTTGCTCTACACCTTTCCAAGCTCTTCTCAAAATCATCACATTGTTACCCAGGATCTAGAAATAAAGAAGTTATCATTAAAATGTATAAAAAAAATATGATCCAAACTCTTAAAAATAGAAAAAAAGCTTAAGACAATTTAATTTTGGTTCAATTTTAAATGTTGCTTTAAAGTTCAATAAATGTTCAAACTTTTACAAAAAAAAAGTTTATTTTAATGTTCTTACTGTGTTAGTTTATGAGAAAGTGTTAAGATGGAGCATCATGTACTAAGTTCATATTTTTTATTTTTTCCACAATTTATTCTAAAATGAATAATCTCCACTCATTAAACTAGTTTTTTGTCACTGTGATCAAATTGAGCTACAATAAGATACATAACAACTTAAAAAGATGTAATTAAGCTGCTTAAAATTAACAACAAACAAAAAAAAACATCCATCCATTTTCCTGACCGCTTCGTCCCTTTTGGGGTTGCGGGGGTGCCGGAGCCTATCCCGGCTACTGATGGGCGTTGGGAGGAAGCCGGAGTCCCCGGTGAAAAAAAAAAAAACATGTATTTCAAAAGATTTGGGTTTTTCCTATTCTCAGGCTACCTCTTTTTGCAGTGTATATATTGTAAACTTGAAAAGTTCAGATTTTTTCCCAAGAAGTATTTAGTAGTTTTATTTATTCAAATACTTCCTACACTACACGGTCTAGACTTAATATACTTGTATTCAGGTATACTTGCTAGTATAAACTTCAAATACTGCTTTTTGCTACAGTAGAAGTACTAGGTCAGAGAGATATAGTATTACCTTTCCATCAAACTCATTTTTACTGGTGACCTTTGACCCGCACATTCCAAAGTGATGACGTAACAATTTGATATAAACTTTATATAAACTTTATATCAAATTTATATAAAGTTTATATCGATTTGATATAAAGTTTATATAAAGTTTATATCAAATTGTTACGTCATCACTTTGGAATGTGTGGGTCAAATGTCACCTGTCAAAATGAGTTTGATGGAAAGGTAATACTATATCTCTCTTAGGTCCCCTAAAAATAATTAAAAAAAATTATTCAAATTTGAAAAAAAAAAAAAATTATAAGTAAAAAAAAAAATCTGTCAATGGGGTAAAAAATTTGGTTTTACAAAGAATAATTATTTTAAGAAGGAATTCCAGTCACTCGACATATTTTCTTAAATCAAGAGGACTTTGGTTGAAATTAGGGCCTTTTTACCTTACCTTATCTTTTTATCATTTTTGTAAAACATACATGGACAAAATACAGAAAGTGTTGGTCTTTATTTTCACAGATAAATCACAAATGCACCAAATTCAAATTCACGTAAAGATCCGTCGGCTGAAACAGTCGACCGACTTCCGTGCACATAGATAAATGATGATTGTTAGAAACACTATGAATTTTGTTTTTCACCTATGTATCACAGAAAACTGAAATTTCATCTCTCAATTTGCACAAAATGTACATAGAGGCTGTGTGACACGGCCTTCAGATTTGAACGTTTAGCTCGTCTGTGGAGCAGCGTCCTACCATCTCAGCTGCCTCCTTTGCATTGCTGCTTCACCCCGGACATTCACCTTCGCCCACCGCTCCGTCAGGCCGGTGCTGGGCTGTGAGTCGACAGATCTCTGCGGTGGAACACAGCAAGAGCTCCTTCTCATTAATTCTGCAGAGAAAGACTCGATTACTGAGCTCAGGGCCTCTTACTGCTGAGAGCAGCCGTTCTACGGGCGCATTGATTTCTCCAGCCCTCGATGTCCCGGCCAGCTCAGCACCCAGGTCCCCCACCCCCCACCCAATCAACAGAATATCATAATACCGTCCATGATGAATGTTAACTAGACAGCAGCTCCAGCTTTGATTAATGAAAACAGATTGCTGCTTCACAGCGGAGCCAGCCGGACCGCAGATAACTGTGGTCATTATGGTTAACCAGCAGTTTTCTTACAGGGAAATTAAGTCGTTTACAGTGAACTTGGAGGTACAATGACCCTCCCCACACAAAACCATCTATTTACTGCAGGGCGTCACAAAGAGGACGGTTAACTGCTGCTTCATTCCAACCTGATCTTTGACTTCACTTGTGTTGTGAACAGAAAGAGCCTTCGATGACCTACACAAACATTTATGGAAAAAAACGGCTCGTTTTCTCTGGAAGAACTCCGTCACCTGAACAGAAACTGCTAACCTGCACAGATTCACTTACGCAGCAGCAAGTCAAAGTGAGCAGCACCGCTTACAGGAATGCTGGTGCGGTAACCAATGGAACAAATGAGTGTTTTTTAGGCAAATTTACTTTGAAAATATAAGTTAGAAAAACCATTAAAGTAAAATAAAACCAGATGAATTTTCAAGAAAAAAAAGATAAGTAAATTAAGTTAAATGATCGAATAAATGAATATAGAATTTAAAAAAAAGCATAGTTAGGTCAAATGCACCTTTGACTGTATATGAGAACTGGATTGAGTGAGTGTGACGCCCACGTAGAAAATGAGTAATATCCAGCTTGAACAAAATAAAGTCAATTCGGTTGCTATATTTTAGCCAGGCAACGTCAGAAGGGCTGGGTTGATAAAACTGATCAACCAACCAGAATTGATCTAAGCTTAATATATTAAAAATCAATCTATAAAAATAGAGATCGATCTAGTGCATAAAGCTAAATAATTAACATACTTACAGGCATGAATTTCCTTTTAAGATAATCTCTTTTAAAGTTGCCATTTGTGGTCTAAAACACGGTTTTGTTTGCATACTTTCTTCCTCTTCTGGAATAAGGTGTAACGCTAAAGTGCGATCGCCACCTAGTGGCCAAACTGAAATACCCTCCAGAAGAGGCAGAACAATTGTTGGAGTTTTTCTGTTTCAGAGTCCATGTAACACAATCTCATTACAGTTTCATCAATACATTTGACAGTACGTAAACTGTATCAGATCAAGAATAATATCTTCAAAATATTGATTGGTTTGACTGATTATTTGGTTTATTTTAAGCATAGATTATGAAAAATGCAGGACAAAACACACAATTATTTCAAACTCATTACAGAAATAATGAAATGCATTAATTAGAAAATAGAAAACAAACAAAAACAAAACACACTTATGTCACATTTGGTTCATTAATTTTAGTAATTATTAACTAAAGTCAATAGAGTTTGATAGATTGTTGAAAAGAAGTGGGAAGAATTTGGATACTTTGGTGAGTTTGGTAGAAGGCCACACTCCTTCCACTTGAAAGCAGGCGATATGAAATCTGTCAAATGTTTCGAAGACTATGTGAGGCCACATACTTTTATTGAAGCGTGTGATTGTCTAGTTTATTTCTTGAATAACTTGCACTACAGGACAAATATAAAAAAGTTTAGAGCAGAGGTGTCAAAGTCAATCGCACAGGGGGCCAACATCCGAAACACACCTTAGGTCACAGGTCCATGAGGATAAACATTTTTGAACACAATACAACTAAATTTTAACTAAAAGTTTAAAAAAGTATTTTTTTTTAACACAAGTATGAATAAAAACATGCAGGAATATTATTCAAGAATTAATCAACTAAAACCTCAAAAAACTTTCAATATTTTACTCTCCATAAAAATACATTTTGTCAAAATGATACAAGTTAGAAATGAGCACAAGATAACACCGGGCCATTAATAACAATAAAATAAAATGATGTGGAGGGCCGGATAGAATCAGCCGATGGGACGTATCCGGTCTTCGGGCCTGTACTTTTACACATGTTGTTTAGAGATATTAAAGATGTGTTAGAAAATGTTTGAGTTTAATCTGTCGTTCCAACCCATAACAAGTGTACACTTCTTTTTTCACACAACCTGAAAAAATCTGTGGGCTACAACTAAATTGAGTATTTAGTATCTACTAAAACATACAAGATTCTGAGAAAGATACTTTTTTAGAAGAGCAAGACATTTTTTCTTCTTTATTTCGCTAACATTTCTAGAGAAAAGCATTATGTGTGATTGTCAAATGACTAAACATGTACATAAATACGTCTAAAGAATCTGAACGTGGTAGAAGTGGAATGATGGCTTCACGCTGGGCAGTGTAGAACCAACCAGAGCTCGAGGACCAGAGAGAAAAGAACTGGCTGAAAACTGAATGTTATCAAGTAGAAATAAAAAGGTTAAGTCAGAAGAAGTTTTGCTGAAGTTGTAAAAAATCTAAATTAAAAGAAAATTGCTGTCTAAGTCATGAATTTGTCAAAATGAATTTATCAAATGATACTAAAAGACGTTCTAAACAGAAGGAATTACTGTAGGAGATGAAAATGACATTTACTTTTCATTTCTCGTGAGACTTCTATTCAAGAAATCTTCATCTGTATTAAAGAGGATGTTGATAAATGAATCTACAGCCTTAAACAGGAGCCGTGTGCCTTTTTAGCTTTGCAGCCTCCTCTGAAGCCAAAAGGACAACTCCATCTAGTGGTGACAAGTGAGAGATGCAGCAAAGAGGAAAAAATAAAACCCTTGTGCCATCCTGGGCATGTTTACATTGGAAATGGGGTCATCTTTTTCAATTATTGAATAAACGAACCACATATGGCTCTGGAGACACTGGTTACAGACCCCTGGACTAAGGCATAATCTGTTTAGTCCATAAAAGAATAAAAAATACAGTCATTTTGACTTCATTATTTTTTTATAATTATTTTGTTATTAGTACTGTTATTGTTATTACGCCAAAACTACGTAGAGCTTAATGTAATATTACTTCTGTACAACTGTTCTCCATCCATCCATCCATCCATCTTCCTCCGCTTCATCCGGGACC
>NC_050518.1:1146642-1152124 GCF_002922805.2 Oryzias melastigma
AAAAAAAACACATACAAAAGTAAACACACTTCAGATTCATTTCATCCAATCAGGAACATGTCTGCCATCTGCTTATTTTATGGCAACAGAAAGAAGATACATAAACAAATGTGTGGAATCCTAAAACAAAAAAAACATTTTGTTACATTTTGACTGGACTTTACTTCTTCCAGTCCAACGATGTGCCAAAAAATAAGAAGAAATTTAAGTAAAGGAACGTTTTATTAAACCCCACCCCCCACACCACCACCACCTGTCAATCAAGAAAAAAAGGGAAAAAATTAAAGATATAAATATAGAGACATAAACATAGATAGAGACATAGAGATAAATAAAAGTAAAACAAAAATACTTTATGACAAAGGTTTCTATTTTGTCTTCCTTATGATAATGGTAAATGCAGAACAAGGTTTCCTGCTCAGAACCAGCAGACGGTCAGAGGACTGTAGTCTGGGTTTCTGTGTGTCATGCTAATGTACGCAGATACCGGCTCAGACATGACAGCTAGGCTCCTGCTGTGGATCTTTGTCATGTTGCCTGCATTGAAGAAAATCAGCTTGTTGGAGGACAAGTTCAAGTAAATGCCGATCTTTTTAGGTTTGTTCTCCAATGCTAGCTCCTGGATTCTATCTGGATAACAAGCTGCATATTTTTGCTGTTTGTACTGAAGAAAGTTGTTATTGATTCCAACTTCCCAGAAATCTCTGTTTCCGACGTTTATTTCCCAGTAGTGCTGGCCAGTGATGAACTCAGTGGTGCTGAGGGTGGAATATTTGGAGGGTGATTCTGTGAAAAAATTCCAAAAACCAGTGGTATTACTAGCTGTTTCAAAAGCTGGAGTTCCATATAAATCCCTGTTTTGTGTCCCAAAAGCTGATTGTGATACTCCAAAAGAAAATGCTTGTGCTGATTGTGATCCTCCAAATGAAACCCCACTCCGGGGCTGGTTTAAAGCCCCTGCACAAAAAACACTCCGGCCGTCATCGCTCACAGAAACGTTAGGACTGCTGCTTTTGAGAGTGAGGCGTTCTTCTCGAGGTGAGATCACCTGAAGCATCTCCTTCCACATGAAGAGCTGCAGGTGGCTTTCATACTGCTCCAAGCTCAAAGCCCTGTTCACCACCTGGAGCGTGTTGGCTCTGGATTTGAATAAGCTCTCTCGAGTCATTGGGCTTCCACCTTCAGTCCATGTCCTCAGGAACTTCTCTGGGTCAGTGATCTTCAGGGCTGAGGCCGCTTTGCTTTCCAGCTCTTTGCTCTCACACAGAGCTGTTTCCATCGTGGTCAATGCCTCCATCATTTTCTCCACTGCGTCTGCCTCTTGGCATTTCAGCTCATTATTTATCTCATCTTCTCTCTTTCTCAAAAACTGGTGCATCTCCTGAAACTGTCGACTGATCTGGACCATCAGCTGCTTAGACTTCTCTCTGGTTTCTTTTATATTTTCCCTCTGAGCTTTGGTGAGTTGTTCGGTGGCGTTGATGTCCTCAGCAGCTCTTTGGAGAAACGTCTCCAAATCGCTCCTCAGTGACTGCGCAGCTTCTTTGATGGGTTTGAACTTGTGTCCTTCATGTTTTTCCCCATCTCTGCATATGATGCAGGCCAGTTGCAGGTCTGTGAGGCAGAAGAGTTTGAACTTTTCTTCGTGCTCAGGGCACATCCCGGCCGCCTGGGAAGATCATCAATCAGTTAGCATTTTAGAAAGTTACAGAACAAACAGACAGAAAATGGATTTGGGTGTTTCTTCTGCCTTTACAAACTTTGTAAAACAAAAACAATGGATGACATTTCCTGACATGTTTTTATAATTGTTTGAATAGTATAGTATCCCCTTCCTACTGAGATCCCGATATGTAACCTAGTTTAGGTTTCTTTATTTGTGGTAATCGTGAGCCATAACCAGTACAGCTTGCACTGACACATTCATCAAATAGAAGAAAGCGTCCACAAGACTGAACATAGACCAGCCCCATTTCCCTCATTCAGCCAATAAGACCAAACCATTGACTGTAAAAGAGAACTGGAATGAGTGAGTGTGACGTCAACAATAGAAAATGCTTTATTTTACTTGCTCCAAACTAATGAAGTTGATTCAGTTGCCATGCTGGAGTCAGACGATGTCATTAAGCAGCAAGTCTGAGTAACGATTTCTTTGGTAACCACTCTCACCAGACATTAGCTTGTTGGAAATCGACACTCCTTCCTTTGAAAATGGGCTACACAAAATCTGTCAGACATTTCAAGCTTTTAAGGTAGGGGTCAGCAGGGACCACCTATTTTTATTGAGGATTCTGACTAACCAGTTTATGACTTAATTAACTTGCACAACAGACAATGAAGATTATAAAGAACATGTTTAAAAAGTATCAGAGCAAGAATGGTTATTCTGACAAATAGAATGAGTAATAGTTATTTCTCTATAGAAGTTGGTGTAATTTTGGCTTCTCAAAGCCAGCTGGTTGTTTGGAATGCCAGAGGAAAGGGTCATTCAATCCAATTACTTTATACCAGGAATACAACTCCAGCCATAAAGAGCAGGTCTCTGCTGGTTTTTCAGAAATCCTGCCTTATTTCTCCTAAAAGCCAAGTTCCATGACTGTGGTTTGCACCACCGAGGCACTCGCCTTCGACAGCCACCTAACCACATTGCACCTGCTTCAACCCCCAACCCGGCTCCAAGGTAAGGCCCTGGTGACACCATTCTGGGCAGCATAACAGAATCTTGGATGGTACTTCTCATAAAGGGGTTCAGAACCTGTCTGTCATGGGAGACCCTTCCAGAGGCAGAAGCCCCAGACAGTTTAGCTCCTTAGATCACTCGAGTTCTCAAACCCCTACACCATGTTAAGGTGGCCATTTAAGGATGGGGGTCAGCACCGCTAACCAGTTTGTTGTGGTGAAGGGACAGCTGAACCAGAAAGCAAAGCTCTAAATACACCGGTCAATCCTTATCACTTATAGTCATGAGCTCTAGGTCATGACTGAAAGAGCGAGATACTGACGAGGTACTCCATAGGGTGGCTGGGTGCTCCCTGAGAGATAGGGTGAGAAGCTCTGCCACCTGGAGGGAGCTCGGAGTAGAGCTGCTGCTCCTCCACATTGAGAGGAGCCAGTTGAGGTGGCTCAGGCATCTGGTCTGGATATTTCATTGAGAAGGGGCATGTCCCACTGGGCGGAGACTCCAAGGAAGACCCAGGACACGCTGGAGAGACTATGTCTCAACTGGCCTGGGAATGTCTCTGGGCCCCACCATAGGAGCTGGAGGAAGTGCCCGGGGAGAAGGAAGTCTGGGCAACTTTGCTTGGACTGCTGCCCCCATGACCCAGATGAATGGAAGAAGATGGATGGATGGATGGATGCCTTATCTGCTGCTGATTACCTGGATCAGGTGTGTTTAGCCAATAAAGAGCTTCAATGGCAGGTTAATTAGAAAACTTCTAGGACACCAACCCTAGAGGCCTGGAGCTTGACACCCCTGCCTTATGGAGTGACAGAACCCAGGGCAGATAATCTTCTCCACTGGTGTATTCAATGAACTCTGGAACACAGAACACTTAACGGAACCCATCAGACACCAAGCTCAACTCAATCTGCTACAACACCAATACTTTAAAGTTACAGTGATGTTTTTGAGTTTATGTTTTTTGATGGTTTATTTCCGGCTCCAAACAGATTTGTTGCTGTCATTTGAACTTCAGGGCCACCGTACATACGGGCTTTGAGCTCCATGACAGGAAGCTTGTTTGAAATACCTTTAGATATGTCTCAAGTTCTTAATACTTCCTGATGAACATGTTTCACATCCTATAGCAGTTTTTTATCTAAATACTAGTTGAAGTGGTTAGTCCAGGGACAGTAAGGTAATTCAACAGATGCGTTAATTGGTGTGAACCTAAACTGGGACAAAGCTGGACCTCATTAGGGGGAAGCCAAAGCTTTTGGCCCAGATGAGAAAAACTGTTTAATGTGAGTAAAATCATCCTTCTAAATGTGATTGGTGGCCGTTGCAGAGGTACGCTTCAGCTTTTAACAACTTACTTTTTGACCCCATTTGTTAGGGGCTTTTAATTTTGAACCTCCATTACCATTTATTGAAACTTAAATATATGTGCCAACAGTTAACAATTTTCAAATTCTTTTGTAAAAAATATCATTCTCCTTAGTTTAGTTTTAGGTTAGATTTTTAGCAGGGAAATTATATTATTTTGCTTAAAATATACATAAAGAACATTTTTCAGTCTTTCAAATTATCTTTTTTTGTAAGAATTTCCTACAAAAGCAGAAACAAACAAAAAAGCAGAGGAGAACAGTGCACTGTGTGTTTCATTATAGCTTTTTTGTTTTTATTTCAATTTAGGATAAATGTGTCTATTAGAAACATACAAATCTAAAAAAAACATATCTAAAATGAACTTTTGCTCAAAGCCACCTGAAAAAAGTTGGTATCTACATTTTAAAAAGAGTCTGCTGCTGCTGAGTGTCTGATAACAAACATGGCTGAAGGTGAGCGGACTGTCACTTCAGATACCACGAACGTCTGTGTTTCTCCGTACCTTTGCTGCCTGGTCTCCTCGCTGGGCCTTTTCCACGAGGCTCTTCAGGATCAGGTTGGCAGGAAGACATTTTGCTTCTTCAGCTGCAACAGCAGAGCTACACAGAGGACACTGCTGCCGTGCGCTCAGCGCCTCTGTGATGCACGGGCTGCAGAAGGAGTGTCCGCATGGGAGAACCACCGGGCTGTTGAAGAGGGTCAGACAGAGAGAACAATTCAGGTCTTCAGAGTATGAAGGCGATGCCATGGCTGCAGCCTCTCTCTGCTGCTGTTTTGCTCTTTCACTCTCGGTTTCCTGGAAAAGCCACGCCCATGTTGACTGTTAAGCAACCAGGAGGCAAGCCAGCTTTTTATGGCCTTTAGCCAAACCCACACCACAACTGCATTCATAATATACTCTCTAATCTGTTATCCCTAATTATTTAGTTTGACTTTGGTTTGGGTTTTTGAAGCATTTTGGTATTTTTTTGATTTTACAAAATGCTTTTTAAAACTCAGTTTTGCTAAAGCTCAGAGCTAGTTTCTGACTTAAATAAGATGGCCCAAGACCATAAAAGCATTTATAAATCATTAAGAGAACTTTAAATAAATCATAAAACACACAGGGAACCATTGCAGTGATTTTAAAATGGCCCAAGTGCCTTTCCACTCTTCATCCTCTTCTATGCCCCCCTTTACTTCACATTTACTAATCTTTGTAGCCTTCTGTCCCAACAACAGTAACCTCTTCTATTATTTGTTTTCTCTCATTTTCTTCATTCATAAACTTTTCAAAGTATTCTTTCCATCTTTCCATTACACTTCTGACAACTGTTAATGCATTACCATCCCAAACCCTAATCACCTTAACCTGCTGCATGCCCTTCACATCTTGGTCTCTCTAATTTGCTAATCTGCATAAGTCAGTCTCTCCATCTTTACCACCCAAAT
>NC_050518.1:1152987-1154909 GCF_002922805.2 Oryzias melastigma
GACTCTCCTCTGTGGACATTCTTTCTGCAGAGAATGTATCACCACTTTTCTGAGCTCACAGCAGTGCTGTCCACAGTGCAGGTCAGATGTTTCTATGGAGAAAACATCTCTGACTACCAACCACGCTCTGAAGAGTCTCGCAGAAAGAGTCAAAGAGATCGAGAGGATCAAGAAAGAATCTGGGACTGACAGTCAGGTAATTGTTCACTGTTTTTTATGTTTTCAGCAAGTATGTAGTGAAGTCAGTACTTAAATAACATCCTTTTATCTGGTTTCAAAGGTCAATGAGTGGTTGTGCTCTGAGCATGAAGAAAAGCTGAAGCTCTTCTGCGTCACGGATCAGCAGTTTGTGTGCCTCATATGAAGAGACGGAGAGAAACACGAAGGACACAAGTTCAAGCCAGTGAGAGAAGCAGCTGAGTCTCTGAAGAAGGAGTTTCAGGCTTTTCTGCAAACGGTTTCTGCTAAAATATCTGCTGTAGAGAAAAGAGCCAAAACACAAAATTAAGAAATCGCCAAAACTAAAGAGAAATCTCAGAAGCTGATGAGTCAGATCAGCAGCCAGTTTCAGGAGATGCACGAGTTCTTGAGGAAGAGAGAAGCTGAGATAAAAAATGAGCTGAAACTGAAAGAGAATGAAGAAGTTGAGAAAATGAACAAAAGTGCCAATACAATAGAAACAGTTTTGTCAAGTAACAAAAAAATAGAGGAGAAGATGAAATCTGCTCTGGAAATAACTAACTCTGAGAGATTTCTGAAAATGTGCACTGAGGGAGACTCTGTGCTTAAAGCAAAGAGTTCTATTCAAAAGAAAGCACAAAAACTCCCGGTGATAAACTCCTGTCTGTCCATGGGTGTGTATGAAAGCCACCTGCAGTTCTTTGTGTGGAAAGAGATGCTTAAAGTCATCAAACCAAAACCAGAACAACTGTCTCTGTCATGTAAAAGTCCAGATGGGATTGTTTCTGATGATGGACGAAGTTTCCGCTCTGCATGTCAACAATGCAAGACGTATCAGGAACAACTATCTTATTCTGGTAACTGTTACCATTGTGGTTATCAAACACAGAGAGTATACAATAGCCCAACAACTGAATACAGTAGACAACCACCAGCTGCACTGAGCAAAGATCAGTTCACCACAGGGCAGCATTACTGGGAGGTCGATGTTGGACTTAAGAATTCCTGGAAGCTGGGCCTCCAGAATCATTTCATGAGCTGTAATGGTGGTAGATACACTATTTCCAAAAACAATGTTGAGAAAAATGCAACATTTACAGGAAACATTAAGAAATTAGGAATTTATTTGAACTGCTTCACAAAGGAGCTTTCTTTTTATGATGCAGACAACATGAAGCTCATAGAGACCATAACCTACCAACTCCCAGACCCAGTGGCTGCATATTTTCATATACAGAATACGGAGGATCAGTTTCCTCTGACCGTGTGCTGGTACTGAACAGGGATCTGATAGAAATGAATCCTCTGAATCCTGCAGGGATTTTGTTTTGCTTGAACTTGTGACAGAAACAGTTTGGATATAGAAGCTTCTTCTCTCAAGTCTTGATAGTTCATAAAAACAAGTTATTATTTTGTTAAATCAGTATATTGTGGAAATGGCGAGAAATTTGACAACTTTAAAAATGGTTATGATGTTCGGTATAGAAAAATTGTAAATAACTGAAATACAATAGAACAGAACTTTATTAATCTCATAGAAGAGAAATGTACCAAATATTCAAATAGTTTTGAGTAAAACTTAAACGAAAAAAGACAAAATAAACATATAGGGTTTAAGATAAACTACATATAACAGGGGTCCCCAACTGGCGGTCCGCGGTCCGGGTCCGGACCCCGAGACCCTTTTATCCGGACCGCCAAGCATTTTTAATAAAAAGTACGATTTTTCATTCGTCTTTACA
>NC_050518.1:1156054-1156588 GCF_002922805.2 Oryzias melastigma
GGATATAGAAGCTTCTTCTCTCAAGTCTTGATAGTTCATAAAAACAAGTTATTATTTTGTTAAATCAGTGGATTGTGGAAATGATGAGGAATATTTTGACAACAACTTTCAAAATGGTTATGATGTTCGGTATAGAAAAATAATTATTAACTGAAATAGAATAGAACAGAATGTTATTAATCTCATAAAAGAGAAATGTACCAAATATTCAAATAGTTTTGAGTAAAACTTTAACAAGAAGAGACAAAAAAACTTGTTGAACTGTACATAATATATATACATATACTGGATATAAGGTAATGTTATATAGTACTCGTCTTTTTGACTATCTTGGTGATTTACTGGAACGACTTTTTTGATCATATTCACTCAATATTTTACATTTGTGTTCTCTATTTGTATTTGAATAGCTTGCCAATTGTACATACTTGCATGCAATTTGTGGCCACACTTTATTTTATCATAGATGTTCAACTACAACCCATCTGTGAAGCGAACTTTTCTCAAACCTAAAAACATCTTCTGAATATCCTG
>NC_050518.1:1156747-1157988 GCF_002922805.2 Oryzias melastigma
AACATATTATTCTAATAAAGTGAAAATATTCCTTGAACATGTTTGGATTTTTGTGCCTTTTTATAAAAATAAAACTTTATGAAGAAGCAGATGTTGACACTTTTTCATTTACAGATTGAAATGAGCATTACATTTGTCATTAACCATTGTTTTTACTTTAAATTATGCAGAAAATACATCTTTCAAACTCTGTAAGATGACGGTGGATCTTTATCATCTACTGCATCTTTGACGATAGTTTCCAGTGGAATCTGTACTTCTCACAGATGAATGTCCTCTAAGCTGCTCTCTTAATTTTATCTTCTTTGGCTTTGCAGATGCCCTGTGTGATAGTAAAGCCTTAGTCACAGCTGCTATTATGGTGGATATGGGCTGTCTGTGGGTGAAAAACCTACGGTGACCCGATAGAAATTGCATGGTCCTAGTCAAAGACCACTCGGTGAACCAATCAAGCAAAAATGTTCATGGATATTTTTTGGCATGCTGCCGTCGACGGGTCATAGCGAACACTTCTGCAACATGCAAGGGTAAATAAGGGTGAAGAAACTGGCTCAAAGCTTTAGAGCTGGGAAGCTTCAATATTGCCCTTTCATTTTTGTTTCACTGCTAACATCAGCTTGTGGCTGTGAGGGGCTGTAAGCTAGAGGGAGAGAATGTAAACAAAGAAATCATCGAAATCGAGTGGATGCTTAATGCATGCTAACAATCCCACCCACAACTCAGAGGTGAATTTTTGATGAACTCCAGCTGCTCTGCAGAAACTTTGTCCTACCTAGAGCATGACTGGTTTTTATTTATTTATTTTTATTTGTCCTGTCCAGCAACTAAGGCAAACAGATAACCGAAGGCCTTTTGTGTTGGACAGATTTTACTTTTACCATAGAGGTCATGAATCTTATTACATCCAGGCTGCGTATTTGTATGAAACCCTTGTATTTATTATTATTATTTATTTCTTAAATTTTATGTTTTATACTATATTAATTTCTTCTTTTTTGACAGAGGGAAGAGAGGGGAAAAGTGCGGGGGGAAGAAAAGGAAAGGAAAAAGGGGGTCGGGGATGAAATAGAAGGAAGAAAGAGGGAGAAGAAACAGGGGGACGACAAGCTGCTAATTTGGATTGGTTATGAATTTGAACTTCATGACTTTAATCCTAGATCTGCTAGAGAAAACGTACATCCAAGAAGGAAAACATCAAAATAAAACAGACTTTTTTAAACTGATTATGGTTCATACCAGAA
>NC_050518.1:1159054-1180799 GCF_002922805.2 Oryzias melastigma
ATCTGGAAGAACCGTACACACTATGTTAGGAAAAGTGTTATTATGAATACCTACGAAAATGGGGGATTAAATGTCCTGGATTTTACATAATTGAATAACACATTTAAATTAAATTGGGCCAAACACTTCCTCAAAAACCCGACTTCAATATGGAATTTCATCCCTCATTATATCTTCTCCAGGTTTGGTGGCTTAAATTTTATTTTACAGTGTAATTATAATATAGAAAAGATCCCAGTGAAATTATCTATGTTCCACAGGCAGGTTCTCTTACCATGGTCTCTTATTTATAAACACAACTTCTCACCCCATAAATGCATTATATGGAACAACAGAAATATTATTTTTAAAAGCAAATCACTTTTTCTCAATAACTGGTTCAATAATCAGATTTTTTTGGTAAATCAACTATTTAATAATCACAGACAACTAATGTCTTATACTGAATTTTTAGATCATTTTAAATTCCCAGTCACACCAAAAGAGTATGCTATAGTCTATGATGCAATTCCCACTGGTATAATTATGCTTATCAGAAGTGCATTCTCTCCTTCTCTTGGTCCCATTACAATCAGTAGTATTTCAGAATCATATGTTGGGAAAATTTGTTTCTCAAATCATAAGCTAAGTAATAAAAATATTCGCACCCTGTTCCAGAAAGAATTAGTTTCTGTTTCTCATATCATTTCCTATTGGAATGGTTTTGTGAAAGACTTAAACTGGAAAAAGATTTGGGTAATTCCAAATAAATATTTAATAACAAATAAGATACGGGAAGTTTCTTTTAAAATTATACACAAGTTTTATCCTGCGAACCATGTTATGTCCAAATTCAAACGGGACATTGATGTAAATTGTTCCTTTTGTGGAAACCACCCAGAGACTGTTCAGCACCTCTTCTGGATCTGCCCACATACCAGGTCTTTTTGGAAGGACTTCAACAATTTTATCATTGCTCATCTACATAAGGACTTTATTTTAAAATGGGAAAATATTTTGTTCTTTTTTTTCAGAAAACAGCTTAAAGAAGATGTATACTTCATAATAAACTTATTAATTATTTTGGCAAAATTTCATATTCACAGATGCAAGTATAGTTATAAAAATCCGATTTTCATTCATTTTTATAATGATGTTGTCTGCTATATGAAACTGATAAGTGGTTCCTCAAACAAAAAGGCATTAACAACTGTTAATATATGTTCTCGCTACAAATTATTTGATTGCATGTAACACCCCCTGGCTTTACGTTCCATTGTTCATTGTTCTGTATACTGTCTGTATACCATTTCTTTCATAATAATAAAAAAAATAAATAAAAATGAACGAGAGAAAAGACATAGATATAATAGAGAGTAGATGCCGCATCGACCGCTACTTCCTATTGGCGCTGACGAGCCGCGGGGCCGCCATCTTGGACCGGTCGCCCTCTCCACTTGTAATCTGTTTGACAGGCGCAACGAAGAGTCCTCGCGCTTAATCGATCATAACTCGCTGAATACTCAACTGATTTTCAAAATGTTTTCTTTGTTGCAAACATCATACATTTAGCTATGATCCAGTACACATGGGTTGGCATAATTTATCATTTATTCTGGGCTTAACAGTAATAGAAGCAAAAAATAAATAAACGACTCAGCTATTTCAATATATATGAACACATACAGTTTTGTTTTAGAAAGATAAAGAGAAAGATACAAATATAATATATGCAATATTTTTACAGAATTATAAATCATATATTTTTAGAGAGGGAGATAGAGATAATACAACTCAGTCTCATATTTCTAATATATAGAGAGAAATTAATATAATATACTTATAGAATTATAAATCATATAAATCTGGCTTAAATTGTTCATTGCAGAGCACAGACGAGTCAGTTGCAGTGAAGCCTTCTCTCCTTAAGGCCACTGCCCACTTCTTCCTCTCATCTTTTTTGGGAAACCTTAAAATCGAAATTAAATAAAAGAGAGAGAGATTCAGAATAGTCTACACAAACATGATATACATGATAAAGGAAGTCAATATTGTTTTCTTCATTCTTCTTACAATTTAATTCCTAGTTTTCAATTTTCTATCTACATTTTTTATTCAATTTTTTCTATTTATTTCATTCTTCATATTTATTAGAGCCTTTTGTTTTGTCAACAAAATACAAATTTCACATTTCTATTGATGATAAACCAAGCAGCTAAAATCATGAGTAAGTTTCTTTGCAAACTATTCTATAGTCAGATGTTCAGGTGTTACTATTTGCAAATCAGTGAGTGAATGTCTGTTGAATATCCAACTAACTTCACCTCAGTAATCAGTGGAGTGGGATGGCAATGAAAAATATTTAATACCAGTTATATTTGTTTTATTTCTACAGTATCATTGTTGTGCCATTTCTATGGAATATATGAGTTAAAAAGTCTCAGTTAGCCTTCATAGCTGAGTGAACACCAGCACTAGATAGCTACGTTAGCTGTCAAAGATTCCACTGGTGTAGATAACAACACTGTAATAATATATTCTATTCCCTAAATAAAACCAATAAAAATGTTCAAACTTACTTGTGAAAGGTAATCCCCCGATCCCTGGCTTCAATAGTCCGCCGATTTGAGCAGGCATATGCCGCACAATGCTCAGGCATCTTGTGTTTGTCTTCTTTATTTTTGTTTGTCTTGGCGACAGGACGACCGGTCCAAGATGGCGGCCGCAATTCCTGCGCTCCAGCAGCCAATGCGGCATCTACTCTCCATATGATATCTATGGAGAAAAGAAAGGAGTTTTGAGGAGCGCTGAGAGTTAGATTTGAAAGAAATCCACCTGTATGTGTTTGCATACGCTGCTGTAGCTATCAGAACCCGTGAATAAACCGCACAAAATGTTCAGGAGTCTGCTGTTCATTTAAAGTGTGCAACAACATTGCAAAAAATCTTTTTCAAACAACTGAAAAAAATAGAGAGAGAACACTAAGACAATGGTGGAAACTAGTAGTGGGCGTATAATCTGAGTTTAAATACTAACAAAACCTCTGTAAGTACTGATAATACCGTGATGATATTGACACTTTCATCAATATTTTTCTTCAACGCATAATCTAATTTACTCACATAGTTCTTGCGAGTGCACGCGTTCTCTACCTCAGCCATCAGTCCACTCAGAATCACATCCCCCACCAGCTCTACCTTAGCAATGGCTCTTGCAACAAACTCACACTGCCCTGCAGGAAACAGGATATAGACAAAGTTTGACACTCAAAGCTTTACTAGCAGCTGAGATGTCATTCTGTAAAAAAAGGAAAGATCCTTTGACTGCATTAGAGAACTGGATCGAGTGAGTGTGACGACATTGAAAATAGTTTACTTCCAGCTCCAAACAAATTTAGACTCCTTTTCTTCACAACATGAACGCTGCCATGTTGGAGCCAGATAGTCAGTAAGCAGTGATTGTTTAGAGTCGGTCTAAGTCAACATTTCTATGACAACCAATCAGGAATGAGCTTGATGGAAGGCCACACACCTACCACTTGAAAGTGGGCAACACAAAATCAAAATCATCTAACAAATGTTTTGACTGTTCAGTGTGAGACCATCTACTTTTACTGAGACATCTGATTGGTCAATTTCTAACTCACATAACTTACAATAAAGAAAAAATATATGTAAAGAAAAGGTTATCGAACAAAAACTGTTATTGTGACAAACAGAATGTGCAATTCTGTTTATTTATCTGTAGAAATCTGTAGGACTTTGGCTTCTTGGAGCCAGCAGGTATTTTTATGTCGTGGCAGGAGGGAGAGGTCATCAGTCCAGTCCCCATAAACAGTCAAAGATCAGGAAGCTTAAAGGCAGGAGCTGGGTGTGACTTTCCAGTAAACAGAAAGCTTCAGTTTGACAGTACAGACTCCAGAAGCGCTTCAAGCTCAAAGGGAACAATGGCGTCTTCTTCTTACTCTGAAGATCTGACTTGCTCCGTGTGTCTGAGCCTTTTTACAGAGCCGGTGACTCTCTTCTGTGGACATTCTTTCTGCAGAGAATGTATCACCACTTTTCTGAGCTCACAGCGGTGCTGTCCACAGTGCAGGTCAGAAGTTTATATGGAGAAAACATCTCTGACTACCAACCACGCCCTGAAGAGTCTCGCTGAAAGAACCAAAGAGATCGAGAGGATCAAGAAAGAATCTGGGACTGACAGTCAGGTAATTGTTCACTATTTTTTTTATGTTTTCAGCAACTATGCAGTGAAGTTTGCTGAAATGACATCCTTTTATTTGGTTTCAAAGGTCAATGAATGGTTGTGCTCTGAGCATGAAGAAAAGCTGAAGCTCTTCTGCGTCACGGATCAGCAGTTTGTTTGCCTCATATGCAGAGACGGAGAGAAACACGAAGGACACAAGTTCAAGCCAGTGAAAGAAGCAGCTGAGTCTCTGAAGAAGGAGTTTCAGGTTTTTCTGCAAACGGTTTCTGCTGAAATATCTGCTGCAGAGAAAAGAGCCAAAACACAAAATGAAGAAATCACCAAAACTAAAGAGAAATCTCAGAAGCTGATAAGTCAAATCAGCTGCCAGTTTCAGGAGATGCACAAGTTCTTATGGAAGAGAGAAGCTGAGATAAAGAATGAGCTGAAACTGAAAGAGAATGAAGAAGTTGAGAAAATGAACAAAAGTGCCAATAAAATAGAAAGAGTTTTGTCAAGTAACAAAAAAATAGAGGAGAAGATGAAATCTGCTCTGGAAATAACTAACTCTGAGAGATTTCTGAAAATGTATACTAAGGAAAACTCTGTGGTAAAAACAAAAACTTATTTTCAACAGAAAGCTGAAAAACTCCCGGTGATAAACTCCTGTCTGTCCATGGGTGTGTATGAAAGCCACCTGCAGTTCTTTGTGTGGAAAGAGATGCTTCAGGTCATCCAACCAAAACCAGAACAACTGTCTCTGTCATGTCAAAGTCCAGATGGGATTGTTTCTGATGATGGACGAAGTGTCCGCTCTGCATGTCAACAATGCAAGACTTATCAGAAACAACTATCTAACCCTAATAGCCGTTACCATTGTGGTCATCAAATACGGAGAGTATACAATATCCCAACAACTGGAAACAATACACAACCACCAACTGCACTCAGCTACAATAAGTTCACCACAGGCCAGCATTACTGGGAGGTCGATGTTGGACAGATGAATTCCTGGAAGCTGGGCCTCCAATATTATTTCATGAGCTGTAATGGTGGTAGATACACTATTTCCAAAAACAATCTCAAGAAAAATGCAACATTTACAGGAAACATTAAGAAATTAGGAATTTATCTGAACTGCTTCACAAAGGAGCTTTCTTTTTATGATGCAGACAGCATGCAGCTCATAGAGACCATAACCTACCAACTCCCAGACCCAGTGGCTGCATATTTTCATATACAGAATAAGGAGGATCAGTTTCCTCTGACCGTGTGCTGGTACTGAACAGGGATCTGATAGAAATGAATCCTCTGAATCCTGCAGGGATTTTGTTTTGCTTGAACTTGTGACAGAAACAGTTTGGATATAGAAGCTTCTTCTCTCAAGTCTTGATAGTTCATAAAAACAAGTTATTATTTTGTTAAATCAGTAGATTGTGGAAATGGCGAGAAATTGGACAACTTTCAAAATGGTTATGATGTTCGGTATAGAAAAATTGTAAATAACTGAAATACAATAGAACAGAACTTATTAATCTCATAGAAGAGAAATGTACCAAGTATTCAAATAGTTTTGAGTAAAACTTCAATGAGAAGAGACAAAAAACTTGTTGAACTGTACATAATATATATACATATACTGGATATAAGGTAATGTAATATAGTACTCGTCTTTTTGACTATCTTGGTGATTTACTGGAATTACTTTTTTGATCTTATTCATTCTTTTTTTGCAATTGTTTTAAGAAATATTTTACATTTGTGTTCTTTATTTGTATTTGAATAGCTTGCCAATTGTACATACTTGAATGCAATTTGTAGCCACACTTTATTTGTCATAGATGTTCAACTATAAACCACCTGTGAAACATATTTGTCTCAAACCTAAAAATAGTAACATCTTCTGAATATCCTGAAATATAAAAACTGTATCTATATAATATTTTGTAAAAAAGAACTGTTTTGGTTTCCTTTTTTTAAAATTTACATTTTGTGGTATTGAATGCATGATTTGTGTTGTGTCTCAATTTTTCATAAATTGTTCAAAAACAATAATACAACATATTATTCTAATAAAGTGAAAATATTCCTTGGACATGTTTGGATTTTTGTGTCCTCTTATAAAAATACAACTTTACGATGAAGCAGATGTTGACACTTTTCCATTTACAGATTGAAATGAGCATTACATTTGTCATTAACCATTGTTTTTACTTTAAATTATGCATAAAATACATCTTTCCAACTCTGTAAGATGATGGTGGATTCTTATCTACTGCATCTTTGACGATAGTCATCAGTGGAATCTGTACTTCTCACAGATGAATGTCCTCTAAGCTGCTTTCCTAATTTTGGCTTCTTTGGCTTTGCAGATGCCCTGTGTGACAGTAAAGCCTTAGTCACAGCTGCCATTATGGCGGATATGGGCTGTCTGTGGGTGAAAACCTACGGTGACAGAAATTGCATGGTCCTAGTCGTAGACCACTCGGTGAACCAATCAAGCAAAAATGTTCATGGATCTTTTTTGGCATGCTGCCGTCGACGGGTCATAGCGAACACTTCTGCAACATGCAAGGGTAAATAAGGGTAAAGAAACTGGCTCAAAGCTTTAGAGCTGGGAACCTTTAATATTGCCCTTTCATTTTTCTTTCACTGCTAACATCAGCTTGTGGCTGTGAGGGGCTGTAAGCTAGAGGGAGAGAATGTAAACAAAGAAATCATGGAAATCGAGAGGATGCATGCTAACAATCCCACTCACAACTCAGAGGTGAATTTCTGATGAACTCCTGCTGTTCTGCAGAAACTTTGTCCTACCTAGAGCATGACTGGTTTTTATTTATTTATTTTTATTTGTCCTGTCCAGCAACTAAAGCAAACAGATAAATGAAGGCTTTTTGTGTTGGACAGATTTTACTTTTACAATAGGGGTTATGAATCTTATAACATCCAGGCTGCGTATTTGTATGAACCCCTTTTGTTTATTATTATTATTTATTTATTACATTTTATGTTTTATACTATAATATTTTCTTCTTTTTTGACAGAGGGAAGAGAGGGGAAAAGTGCGGGGGAAGAAAAGGAAAGGAAAAGGGGGGTGAGGGATGAAATAGAAGGAAGAAAGAAAGAGGGAGAAGAAACAGGGGGACGACAAGCTGCTAATTTGGATTGGTTATGAATTTGAACTTCATGACTTTAATGCTAGATCTGCTAGAGAAAACGTACATCCAAGAAGGAAAACATCAAAATAAAACAGACTTTTTTAAACTGATTATGGTTCATACCAGAAAATGTCTGGTGTGTCCATCAATACACTGTGAGTTAGGAGCAAAGGACAGAACTGACAGGGAGCAGTGTGATGGCGTGCACATGCAAGTGGGGGTGAAAATACATGCATGCTGCTGAAGTGTGCCATGCAATCATTAGGAAGATCCAGATCCTCCCCAGCCCAGTTGACCAGGTCAGGAGAGGGGGGCAGGAGAATCTCCAGACCCCGGAGCACCGCCGGCAAAAGGACCCACACACCTCAAGTGAGGGAGACCACCCACCACCAGCAGGGTGCAGAGGAGGCCCCCCTACAGGGATCTCCCCTGGCAATGCTGAGCATGAGTTTCCCTGGCATCATGGGCAGGATGGTAAGCCCCTGCAAGCTGTGGCGAGGTAGCCCCAGGTCTGTCCCCACCCACACACTCTCACATTCATACTCATTCTTCTGGTTACCCCCCGCTCCACATCACAGCACAGCACCAACTCCAAGCGGTAACCGGGTCTCCGGCACCACATGCCTGGCCACCGCCACGACCAGCAGGATCCCCCCAGGCCCCGGAAGAAGACCGGCCGCCCCTCCACGGTCACACCTATGTGGCACGGTGTAGGTGTGCAGTTTATGTGCTACAGGTAAAAAAAAAGGAGGGTTCCATCTTGTGCTTATTATTTCCAACTTGTATAATTTTTATAAACATATATTGTTATTGAGAGTAAAATATTGGAGGTTACTTAAAGTTTAAATTGATTTATTCAGGAATAATAATCCTGCATATTTCTATTTATAGTAATGTTAAAAAGTTGTGTTTTTAAAGTTTTTAAAATGTAGTTTTAGAGTGTTTAATAGCCCGTGACCTTATGGTCGCGGGCTGAGCTGCTATTTTCTTTAGTAAATGTTTTCTCCTGTTTCTGTTAGTCCAGGGAGGTTAGTGTTTGTCATTCTGTTACTGTTTCTTTTGCAGGTAAGCTCTCTGGGTTGAGTTAGGTTGGATTTTGTTTGCTGTTTTGGTCTTGGTTTACCCTGAAGCCTTTTGCTTCACATTTAGTTATTGTTTGGTTGTTTTGTCTTGTAAATAAATGTTATATTTTTATGGAGACAATTCTCTGTGTTTTTGTTACACACTTTTGCTTTAATTTACCTTTATGCTACGCCTTAGACTCCTTGACAAAATGGGGCGTAACATGAATATTGGCCACCTGTGTGATTCAGTTTGACAACACTGATATAATCTCACTTATACTATGGTCACTTACAAAAAAGTAAATATTTAGTTGTTTTTAGTACTTTATTCTTGCTATTTTTCTTTTTTTTTGTTTAGATTGTTTTTCCTCAGAAAGCTGACTTTTTGATCCGTGGTCTAGCGCGTTGTGTTACAGTAACAACGCGTCACTGAGCCTCGACTGCAGCGGTAAAGGAAAGCATTATAAATGCTGATCGTCACGATAAGTTAAAAAAGCATCAGTTCAGAAAGAAAGTCCACCTCTTACTGCTCGTTTTTGTCCAGAAGATTAATTTAAAGTTTTTTTTAAAAAGCAGTGTGAGCAGTGATATGGAGCATTTGGGCTATGTGATGGGAACCTTTTTATTATAATGGCTGTACGTCAGAGTCAGTGCCAGAGGACCTCAGGGTACGCGAGGGTTCATATCTTAAAAGAAAGTCACTTAAATAAGAAGACCGTTAAAACATTTATAAACCATTAAAAGTTTTGTACTCACAATTTACACTTCTGTGCTACTGTTAACACTTCATAAAATTAAAAAATCTCAGACAATAAAAACAAAGGAAAGTTTTTCTCTTTGACCTTTGTTAGGTTCAAACAACCTGAAACATTTCTCTGAAAGGAAGACAAGAGAGGGGTCAGTTCTTAAATCAGATTTTACTTGCACAAGGAGAACGGACAGAGAATGTTCAAACCAGTCTCCACCAGCTCTGAGGATCTTGGTTCAGGGTTTCCATATTTATAACCTTTCAGGGGCGGTCTTATTTTATGTACATTTGCTGCTCTCAAGGTGTGGAAGGAAAAACAGCCTCAAACTGGTTCTACTATCATTATTGTCTTAGTTCAATGCAATAGGTCTGCGTCAGCCTCTTTGAGTATCTGTAATTTGTCAGCCTCCAGACAGCCTTCAGCCTGGATGACTGCAACCTTCCAGACACCATCTGAGCAAGACCTCAAATGAGCAGAAAGAGAAGACAGGTTAAAATCATACAAACGAAATATAAGATAAATGTATGTACAACTCTATAAACCCTTTTTGTTCAAAAGCTGCATATTATTTTTTAAAACTTTACCTAGTATAACAATGCTATTAATCACAACACAAAAGTGTGATTAATCCATTTTTACTAAATGATTGACAGCATTAGTTTAGAAACAAATACCGTATTTTCCGGACTATAAGTCGCGGTTTTTTTCATAGATTGAATGTCCCTGCGACTTATACTCCAGTGCGACTTATATACGAATTTTTAATGATGAGATATGGACCGTAAGTCTAGAGTGCCCTCTTATGGTGATCTATGCAATTACTTTATTTACTTTAGTTATTCAGACGTGACACAGAGGACGAAGAATTTAAGGGATTTAGTGATATGGAGTGAGATTGCGTGCAATTAATTACAGTAAAGATACAAAGTTGATGAGTTCTTGAGGCTATAGTTAAATAAAACTGTTATGTTATATAAATGCTACACCTTTTCGTTTTTTTCATGATGCTAATATGTGAATATGTGTTGACACATATTCAGCCTGTTTTCTATTCACTTATGAATGTTATAACTTACCTTCCAGGATGATGTAATATCGTTTTTTTCAATCAGTTTGTAAAATAAATTACTTGAAAAAAATGCGACTTATACTCCAGTGCGACTTATGTATGGTTTTTTCTTCTTCATTATGCATTTTTTGGCCCCTGCGACTTATACTCCGGTGCGACTTATAGTCCGAAAAATACGGTACTCTAAATGAACAATTTTGTCTGTGATTCTATACTCTGATTATTTTGCACATAATAAGTGTTCAGCAAATACTTAAAAAAAATAATGTGGTTAATTGCGAGAAGTTTTTTTTCCAGATTTGCAATTAGTTATTTTTTCTTAATCAATTCCCAGCCCTATTATTATTTTTTTTTGTTGGATATATCTATATTAATATGGTTTATAGCTGCATGCTTTCTCATTTTTGTGAATTTATCTTCTACCCTGCTCAACAGTAACCAGCTAGAAAATCTATTTTGTTATTTTCATAAATTGTAACACTACTGTTGTTGATGCTTCCTGTATGCTATTTTAAACTAAAGTCTGGATGATTAATCCAGTTATTAGATAGTTAAATCATCATTTGTTTAAATTTAGGACAGATTTTAGCAGCATAATACAGAAAAACTTTACCCTTTTGTTAAACTTGACTCTTTTCTGTCTATAGGGTAATCAGATTACATCAATGCTGAATCACGCTCCCATTTCATGTAATCTGCTGCCTCTCGGTGGCCAAAGGACATCATTGAAGCTGCTCCAGATAAGCTATTGGTTTATCAAAAAAATAATTAAACCAAAAATAGATAAATAGTTAATTTTTATAATTCTTGTTTGTGGCACAAAACTGTGTAGTTCACTTTCAGTTTATCCCTTTCAGGGTCGCCACAGCGTAACAGCACCCACTGTTTCGCATCAGTGATTTAGCAGAGTTTTTACGCCGTATGCCCTTCCTGACACAACCCTGTACTTGAGGGGCACAGGGACCCAGTTAGGCAGCAGGGTCAAGGGTCTTGCCTAAGGACCCAATCTGGGTGGGGATCAGTGGACAACCCTGGAATCGAACCCAGGGCTCTTCACCTAGCCCACTGAGCCACCCAGCTGCGTTTGTGGTACAAAACACTTACACTTACAAAAATAAACAAGTGGGCACGCACTAAAGTTAATCTTAAAACACATTGCAAAAAATCTTTTTCAAACAACTGAAAAAAAAATAGAGAGAGAACACTAAGACAATGGTGGAAACTAGTAGTGGGTGTATAATCTGAGTTTAAATACTAACAAAACCTCTGTAAGTACTGATAATACCGTGATGATATTCACACTTTTATCACTGTTTTTCTTCAATGCATAATCTAATTTACTCACATAGTTCTTGCGAGTGCACGTTCTCAACCTCAGCCATCAGTCCACTCAGAATCACATCTACCACCAGCTCTACCTTAGCAATGGCTCTTGCAACAACCTCACACTGCCCTGCAGGAAACAGGATATAGACAAAGTTTGACACTCAAAGCTTTACTAGCAGCTGAGATGTCATTCTGTAAAAAAGGAAAAATCCTTTGACTGCATTAGAGAACTGGAGCGAGTGAGTGTGACAACATTGAAAATAGTTTACTTCCAGCTCCAGACAAATTTAGACTCCTTTTCTTCACAACATGAACGCTGCCATGTTGGAGCCAGATGTAGTCAGTAAGCAGTGATTGTTTAGAGTCGGTCTAAGTCAACATTTCTATGACAACCAATCAGGAATGAGCTTGATGGAAGGCCACAAGCCTACCACTTGAAAGTGGGCAACACAAAATCAAAATCATCTAACAAATGTTTTGACTGTTCAGTGTGAGACCACCTACTTTTACTGAGACATCTGATTGGTCAGTTCCTAACTCACATGACTTACAATAAAGAAAAAATATATGGAAAGAAAAGGTTATCGAGAACAAAAACTGTTATTCTGACAAACAGAATGTGTAATTGACATGATTACGTGGCGAGACAGACTCAGACGCTGGAACCCGGAAGGACGACGAGAGGCAGGAGTAGTTAGAAAAAGGTTTATTGTCCGTGGGGAATGTGAAGCAGCGACCGGAGCTTGGAGTGGAGCTGCTGACTGGGGATGGAGAGTGGAGACCGGAGGTGGACTGGAGCGGCAGGGTGGAACAACCAGGTGGGTTCAGCTGATGGTGCGTGGCGTGGAGTGACTTTGGCGTGGCAGAGTAGTCGAGACGTGGCTGGACCCAGGTCGGCACGTGGATGAAGGAGACCTGGACACAGAGGTGTTCTATGGTGAGACGTAGCAGGACATAAGAGTGACATAGTTTACTAAACATGAGAGGCCAGGGTACTGCACCGGGTAAGATGACGAACTGGCGAAGAATGCTGGGGAGGGCTCCTCTTAAGTAGGCTGGTGTGGAGATGAGTGCCGACAGCTGGGTCCAATTAGGAGGCGGCGTAGGAGCACAGGCGGACCATGACAGTACCCCCCCCTCAACGACCGCCTCCAGGCGGTCCAGGGCGACGGTCAGGGTGGGCACGGTAGAAGGCGGAGATGAGGGAGGGGTCCAGGATGAGAGAGCAGGAGACCCAGCACCGCTCCTCAGGACCGTAACCCTCCCAGTCCACCAAGAACTGGAAACCCCGCCCACGGCGCCGGACGTCCAGGATCCGGCTAACCGTGAAGGCCGGGGCGCCGTCAACGACATGGGCGGGCGGTCCACAACAGGCTTGATCTGAGACACGTGGAACGAAGGGTGGATCCGTTGAGCCGCAGGCAGACGGAGACGGACACATGACGGGGTGGATGAGACCAGAGGAAAGGGCCTCCTGAATGTACTTCTCCATGGCTTCTTTTTCGGGAGCGGACAGGTTAAACAGGCGACCCTTGGGGAGACTGGCCCCTGTGAGCAGCTCAATGGTGCAGTCGTAGGGTCTGTGGGATGGCAGGGAGCATGCCTTTGTTTTGCTAAAAACTGGCTTGAGGTCGTGGTAGCAACTGGGTACCTTAGATAAATCAATATTCTCCTTACATTCAGACAGACGTGGTTTAACTGAGGGGAGTGCTGACTGGAGGCAATTGGCCAGACAGAAATCACTCCAGTCAGTGATCCGTCGCTGGACCCAGTCAACATGAGGGTTATGTGATTGGAGCCATGGAAAACCTAACACGATGGGGTTTTGTCGGGCTTGTGTTATGTAAAACTGCACATGTTCTCTGTGATTACCTGAGGTTATTAGTAGGATGGGGCGAGTGCGATGGGTGATGCGGAATAGAGTTTGACCACCTAAACCAGCAGCCTTGACAGGCGAGTCCAACGGTTCGGTGGGTATGGACAATTGCGACACAAGACCTTGATCGATGAAACTTTGTTCCGCAACCAAATCAACCAGTGCTTGAGTTTCGTAACACTGGAACTGTAGGCAGATTTTGACAGGTAACATAAGGAAGTTCCCGCAAGGGGAGCCTTCCAGGGTACCCTCCCGCGGCCTGTCTTCTAGTGGGGGGGTCCTGTCTTTTAAACGAAGAGGACATTGAGCAACATAATGGTTAGACTTGCCACAATGGAAGCAGGAGCGCTCATCCCTCCTTTTCTGGCGTTCCTCTGGTGTGAGCTTGGAATGCCTAATCTGCATGCGTTCCTCGCAGGGGCTCCGTGTGGTTTACTGTACTGGAGAGGGGGAGAAAGGCAACATTAAATGGTAACTGGGGTCGAGCACAGTTCTGCGGGAGGAGGGATGTCTCTCTGCTTGTCTCTCCTTTAAACGGACGTCTGAGCGTAATGCAGCGGAGACCAGTTCTTCAAAAGAGCGGGCTTCAGGTTGTGAGCATAAATGATCCTTGATAGATTCATTCAGGGATTGATAGAATATTCCTTTTAGGGCCATCTGGCCAACCCGCTTCAACTGCCAGGATACGAAAGTCTATAACATGGTCTGCGACGGTGCGTTTACCTTGCTTGAGGCCCAGCATGTGGCGTGTTGCTTCATCCTCCTTACGAGGCCCATCAAAGACCAGTTTAAGTTCTGCTAAGAATTGATCAAACGGTAAACTGAAAATTGGTTGGGATAACAAGTAAGCTTGAGCCCACTGCAAAGCTTTGCCCCTGAGTGAGTTAACAATTAGAGTGATCTTACTGATATCCGTTTGATAGTATCTTGGTGTTTGTTGAAAAATGAGTTGGCATTGTAGAAGAAAACCGCCGCAGGCTTCAACCTCCCCGTGGAAGACTTCCGGTTGTAGGCGGATGTTTTCGTGTGACGTAGCGGATGTGGGTCCCACCGCGGATCCTGTTTGCGGAAGCGGCGGGGTTGGGGACAGTGCTAATTTAGCTAGCTGACCTGTTAGATCCATCACTGCTTGCGAGACGTTGTCGATACGGCGAAACATGTCCTGCTGCGTAGAGGCAAGTTGCTGTAGAGGGTTGGCCTGACGACCCAGGAGGGTGCCTTGATGAGTGACAGCGAGACGTAAACCTTCCGGGTCAGCTGGGTCTGGAATATGGCCAGTTCGTTCTGACATGATTACATGGTGAGACAGACCCAGACACTGGAACCCGGAAGGACGACGAGAGGCAGGAGTAGTTAGAAAAAGGTTTATTGTCCGTGGGGAATGTGAAGCAGCGACCGGAGCTTGGAGTGGAGCTGCTGACTGGGGATGGAGAGTGGAGACCGGAGGTGGACTGGAGCGGCAGGGTGGAACAACCAGGGGGGTTCAGCTGATGGTGCGTGGCGTGGAGTGACTTTGGCCTGGCAGAGTAGTCGAGACGTGGCTGGACCCAGGTCGGCACGTGGATGAAGGAGACCTGGACACAGAGGTGTTCTATGGTGAGACATAGCAAGACATAAGAGTGACATAGTTTACTAAACATGAAAAGCCAGGGTACTGCACCGGGTAAGATAACGAACTGGCGAAGAATGCTGGGGAGGGCTCCTCTTAAGTAGGCTGGTGTGGAGATGATGAGTGCCGACAGCTGGGTCTAATTAGGAGGCGGAGTAGGAGCACAGGCGGACCATGACAGTAATACTGTTTATTTATCTGTAGAAATCTGTAGGACTTTGGCTTCTTGGAGCCAGCACGTATTTTTATGTCGTGGCAGGAGGGAGAGGTCACCAGTCCAGTCCCCATAAACAGTCAAAGATCAGGAAGCTTTAAGGCAGGAGCTGGGTGTGACTTTCCAGTAAACAGAAAGCTTCAGTTTGACAGTACAGACTCCAGAAGCGTGTCTCAAAGGGAACAATGGCGTCTTCTTCTTACTCTGAAGATCTGACTTGCTCCGTGTGTCTGAGCCTTTTTACAGAGCCGGTGATGCTGCTCTGTGGACATTCTTTCTGCAGAGAATGTATCACCACTTCTCTGAGCTCACAGCAGTGCTGTCCACAGTGCAGGTCAGAAGTTTCTATGGAGAAAACATCTCTGACTACCAACCACGCCCTGAAGAGTCTCGCAGAAAGAGTCAAAGAGAAGGAGAGGATCAAGAAAGAATCTGGGACTGACAGTCAGGTACTTTGATAACTATTTTTTATGTTTTAATCCTAAATAACTTGCAGGATTAAAATTAACAGCTTTTAAAAATATTTCCTTGGTCCTTTTTGGTTGTTGTTAATTGTTGCTGCACAAAATTAACAAAAAAATTAAATAAATTGTCAAAGTAATTTTAAATGCCCAGTAGAAAATGGTTCATTGGTTGTCTAGATTTAAGCAAACATAATAATTGTAGTGAAGTCAATGCTTAAATGACATCCTTTTATCTGGTTTCAAAGGTCAATGACTGGTTGTGCTCTGAGCATGAAGAAAAGCTGAAGCTCTTCTGCGTCACGGATCAGCAGTTCGTTTGCCTCATATGCAGAGACGGAGAGAAACACGAAGGACACAAGTTCAAGCCAGTGAGAGAAGCAGCTGAGTCTCTGAAGAAGGAGTTTCAGGCTTTCCTGCAAACTGTTTCTGTTGAAATATCTGCTGTAGAGAAAAGAGCCAAAACACAAAATGAAGAAATCACCAAAACTAAAGAGAAATCTCACAAGCTGATGAGTCAAATCAGCCGCCAGTTTCAGGAGATGCACGAGTTCTTGAGGAAGAGAGAAGCTGAGATAAAGAATGAGCTGAAACTGAAAGAGAATGAAGAAGTTAAGAAAATGAACAAAAGTGCCAATGAAATAGGAACAGTTTTGTCAGGTAACAAAAAAATAGAGGAGAAGATGAAATCTGCTCTGAAAATAACTAACTCTGAGAGATTTCTGAAAATGTGCACTGAGGGAAACTCTGTGCTTAAAACAAAGAGTTATTTTCAACAGAAAGCTAAAAAACTCCCGGTGATAAACTCCTGTCTGTCCATGGGTGTGTATGAAAGCCACCTGCAGTTCTTTGTGTGGAAAGAGATGCTTCAGGTCATCAAACCAAAACCAGAACAACTGTCTCTGTCAAGTAAAAGTCCAGATGGGATTGTTTCTAATGATGGACGAAGTTTCCGCTCTGCTTGTCAACAATGCAAGACATATCAATCACAACTATCTAATCCTAATAACCGTTACCATTGTGGTCATCAAATACGGACAGTAAACAATATCCCAACATTAACATACAATAAACCACCACAACTTCAATACAATACACAACCACCAATTCAATACAATACACAACCACCAACTGCACTGAGCAAAGATCAGTTCATCTCAGGGCAGCATTACTGGGAGGTCCATGTTGAACAGATGAATTCCTGGAAGCTGGGCCTCCAATATTATTTCATGAGGTATAATGGTGGTAGATACACTATTTCCAAAAACAATGTTGAGAAAAATGCAACATTTACGGGAAACATTAAGAAATTAGGAATTTATCTGAACTGCTTCACAAAGGAGCTTTCTTTTTATGATGCAGACAACATGAAGCTCATAGAGACCATAACCTACCAACTCTCAGACCCAGTGGCTGCATATTTTCATATAGAGAATACGGCGGATCAGTTTCCTCTGACCGTGTGCTGGTACTGAACAGGGATCTGATAGAAATTAATCCTCTGAATCCTGCAGGGATTTTGTTTTGCTTGAACTTGTGACAGAAAAAACAGTTTGGATATAGAAGCTTCTTCTCTCAAGTCTTGATAGTTCATAAAAACAAGTTATTATTTTGTTAAATCAGTGGACTGTGGAAATGGCGAGAAATTTGACAACTTTCAAAATGGTTATGATGTTCTGTATAGAAAATTTTTAAATAACTGAAATAGAATAGAACAGAATGTTATTAATCTCATAGAAGAGAAATGTACCAAATATTCAAATAGTTTTGAGTAAAACTTAAACGAAAAAAGACAAAATAAACATATCGGGTTTAAGATAAACTACATATAAGCTAAGGTAGTATAGGACTCATCTTTTTGACTATCTTGTTGATTTTCCGGATCAATTGGGAGCTTTTTTGTTCATATTCACTCTTTTTTCAGCAATTCTTTTTTTAAATATATTTTACATTTTTATTTTTTATTTGTATGTACATTTGAATAGTTTGTTAATCTTACACCTGAAGCCATTTGTGCCCACACTTTATTTGGAAGAAATGTTCAACTGTAAACCATCTGTGAAACAAATTTTTTTTTAATGTAAGAATGGTAACATCTTCTACATATCATGAAATATAAAGACTGTAATTCAATAACATTTAGTAAAAACAGGAAGGAACTGTTTTCTTTCCCTCTTTAATTACATTTTGTGGTATTGAATGCATGATTTGTGTTGTATCTCAATTTTTCATAAATTGTTCAAAAACAATAATACAACATATTATTCTAATAAAGTGAAAATATTCCTTTGACATGTTTGGATTTTTGTGCCCTCATATAAAAATAAAACTTTTAATGATGAACCAAATGCCTACACTTTTCCATTTACAGATAATAATGAGCATTGCATTTGTTATTAACCATTATTTTACTTTAATTTAGTTATCTGTCCAACTCTGTAAGATGATGGTGGATTCTTATCTACTGCATCTTTGACGGTATTATCAGTGGAATCTGTACTTCTCGCAGATGAATGTCCTCTAAGATGCTTTTACTTCTTTCTTTCTGTAGAGTAATCAGATTACACCAAGGCTGAATCACTCTTTTTATTTCATGCTTTGCGCTGCCACTCAGTGGCCATAGAATATCATTGAAACTGATCCAGCCAAGTTGGTAATTTGAAAAAAAAGAGATTGGTCTAAGTAAGTTTCTATGGCAACCACAATCGCTGGTAAGCTTGTTGGAAGTCCACAACCCTATTACTGAAAGTGAACTACACAAAATCTGTAAAAATTGTTTTTTAATCCTCTAACTATTTCCTGGTTGAAAAAGCGAGCAACAAATTAGGATAACTGGTATAAATATGGATCATTGAGCAACAGCAGAAAGGTAAAAGGATCGGCATGAAAGCAAAGAGGATTTTTGATATAAAGAGTATATGTCATCATTTCAGTAAATCTTGAAATGTTCATTTGATGTAATTGTCTGCATTTTTTGACCAAATTTCACCACAAAACAAAATTATTAGTCAACACTCTATACAAAATGTTGGGGATGAACACCAGAGCTGCACTGTACGTAGATCATGATCAATATTTAATCTTTTTCCCCCATTTTTTCGTGTGTGACAAGGCGGCTCTAGGATGATGTCCTGAAGTGGGTGAAAACAAAGTCCCTGAATACTGTGGGAGTTTTTCTGTTCTGTTTATATGACCTTTGGTCATGAAAATATAGTTTGGTTGTAGAAACTTCTACAATAAACACTTTATGGTTCATAAAAACAAGTTAATATTTTGTCAAATCGGTTGATTGAGGAGTGGCTTGGAAACTTCTGGCAGCATCTTCAGAATGGTGATGATCTGTAAAAAATACTAAAATAAGAGTCTGAGATGTAGGATAGTGCTCATCTTTTTAACTTGTTGGTCATTTTCTGGACTGATTTTGAGCTTTTTTGATCATGTTTCCCCTTTTTGGAGATTTCCTTTCTCTGCAATGATTTAATTTTTTATGTTATTAATGTTAAACTGTGAGGTATCTGTACTACCTGACAACCCAGAGATGAGACCCGGGCATAGAGTAGTTAACAACTCTTCTCTGAGCGGCCTTAGCGCTGGTGTTAACCCCAGACTGGGCTAGTCCAGCAGTTCCTGGCATTAGCTTATGTGCTGAAAGGCAAATGAAGTGCGTCATAGAAATCTAAAAGTAATAGTTACTAGTTCTTTTAATAACAACAAGCAAAATCATTATGTAATTAAATGTGGTTTATTGCAAATTAGACCCATTTCCTCAAAGTCCCTCTTTGCCAATGAATTAATTAATGATTGCAAACTTGACCTTCTAGCCCTAACAGAAACTTGGTTACAACAGGATGACTATATTAGGCTGAATAAAGCAATCCCAACCCTAGTTATAATAACTATCAGAAATTCATGTTTTCTGAAAAAGGAAGTGGGTTAGCAGGTGGGCAAAAAAGAAAATCATGATTTTTCTGTTTAATTTCACGATTTAGATTTTATCACAATTTCTTTAAAATAAATTCAAATCAACAAAAAAGTAATTATACTGATTTTACTTGAAAGAAGTAAACACATTTTGAACAAATATTTATATTTGTTTAAAATGTTGTAAATATAAACACTAATTTGCAACAACACGAAATCAATCAACATTAAAACTAGGTAAAACAAAAACTGAAGTCACAGTCAGCTTTTTCCAGTGCAAATTAGTCCAATAATATACTGTTCAAAAAAATTAAAAGAGCACTTTAAAAAAACACATTAGATAGAATCATAGATCAGATCTCAATATGAAGTTGTATATCTATACAAATGGTGACAGGGCAGTGTCTTAGGAACAAAAGGATGCCAAGTCTTTTAATGGAAATAAAAGTTTTAATTTCTGTAACTCAAAATGCTTTTCAGTATCTTGTGTGGCCCCCACGAGCTTGTATGCATGCTTGACAACGTCGCGGCATGCTCCTAAAGACAACGGATGGTGTCTTGTGGCATTTCCTCCCAGATCTGTGTGAGGGCATCCCTGAGCTGTTATACAGTCTGAGGAGCAACCTGGCGGCGCCTAATGGACCGAAACATAATGTCCCACAGATGTTCAATTGGGTTTAAGTCAGGGGATGGTGAAGGTCATTCAATTGTTTCAATTCCTTCATCCTCCAGGTACTGCCTGCATACTCTTGACACGTGAGGCCGGGCATTGTCGTGCATTAGGAGGAAACCAGGACCTACTGCACCAGCGTAGGGTCTGACAATGGGTTCAAGGATTTCATCTGGATACCTTATGGCAGTCAGAGCACCATTTCCTAGGCAGTAGAGGTCTGTGCGTCCCTCCATGGATATGCCTCCCCAGACCATCACTGACCCACCACCAAACCTGTCATGTTGAACCACCTTGCAGGCAGCATAGCGTTCTCCTTGTCTTCTCCAGACTCTTTCACGTCTATCACAGTTGCTCATGGTGAACCCGCTCTTGTCTGTGAATAGTGCAGGGCGCCAGTGACGGACTCGCCAATTCTGGAGTTCTTGAGCAAATGTCAGTGGAGCTCCACAGTGCTGGGCAGTGAGCACAGGACCCACTACAGGACGTGGGGCCCTCAGGCCACCTTCATGAAGTCTGTTCCTGATTGTTTGGGTAGAGACATTCACACCAGTGGCCCTCTGGAGGTCATTCTGTAGGGCACGAGCAGTGCTCAGCCTGTTCCGCCTTGCACAAAGGAGCTGGTATGGGTCCTGCTGAGGGGTTGTAGACCTTCTACGGCCACCAGTTTCCTGAAATCTCCTCCATGTTCTGGAGATTGTGCTGGGAGACACATTAAACCTTCTTGCTGCAGCACGTGTGGATGTGCCATCCTGGAGAAGTTGGACAACCTGTGCAACTTCTGTGGGGTTAAGGAATCACCTCACACTGCCAGTAGAGATAATTATCAAGCCAAAATCAGCACGAGTGGAAAACCATCCAAAACAGATCAAGAGGGAAAAACTTGAAATGACCTCCACATGTAACACCAGTCCTGTTTGGAGGGTTTTCTAATTGTTGCCACTGAAGTGCACCTGTTGTTAATTCCATGAACACCAATACAAATGCAATTGATTAACAAGGCCCTCAGCTTCTTAACCAACCAGAAAATTATCAGACAGGTTTAATTCAATTCATGCCAGACCCAATAAAAAGTGTTCCTTTAATTTTTGTGATGAGCAGTGCATATATATAGATATATATAGATATATATATATATCTATATATATATAGATATATATATATTAGAGCCGTCAGGCGATGAACATTTTTAATCACGATTAATCGCACTGTCCATAGTTAACCCCCCAATAATCACAAATTAATATGTGGGCTTTTTAATGAAAAAAAAATGTGTTCTTCGTGGAATTTAGCAGTTCTACATTATTTATGTAAACAAGAATGGCAAATTTAATAGTTCTCATCAGAAATACTTTATTTTGTAACATTGTATTGAGATCAGTGGCGGGCCGTCAGGGCCTGCAAGGCCTTCTCTGCTGGCCTAAAAATATCTGAATCACAGACTGATATTAATTATTATTT
>NC_050518.1:1181174-1182880 GCF_002922805.2 Oryzias melastigma
ACCGACAATATTATTTTCCAGACACAGACCAGATTTCAAGATCACAAAAACTGATGTTTGTCTCCCTCCTGGACCACAAGAGGCTTCTGGAATACCAGAACATTTTCCAGCTTATCACAGCCAAGGAACACTTTCCATCTGCGAAACGCACGGATTCTGCATGACAGAGTGATCGAAATCTTCTTGAGGATAGAAAGGATTGATTTTGTGTTTAAATAATCTGGATTTTTGGTGAGTAAAATTTTGCTATCTCCCTACATAATATTTAAATTTTATCAGGTTATTGTTGATGCTTTTGGTGTGTGTGTGGCAGCTGTACCTTCAGTAGAAGTTTTATTGCCATAAAATAGTTAATGAGGGTTGGATTGATTCAGATGGAGCACTACTGAAGGCCTAGGTGTGAAATGCACGGCCCGCCACTGATTGAGATAAACCTTCTTAACAATAAAAGGCTGTAATATAAAATGTCTAACAAAAGCCCAAGTGCAAGTGAAGGACATTTTAAATTCAAAACTTCAATCAAAGTTCAGTAAAATAAAATAAAAAACATCACTTTCATGCTCATTTTTTGTCAGGACCAAATCTTTTCCTCCTCTGCTGAACTGCAGTAATGAATGAAATAGAGGTTTAAGAAAAAAAAAGAAATTGTCGCCGTCACACACATGTCAAATTAACTCGTTTTTAACGCGACAAATTTGACTGCCCTAATATATATATATATGTATATAAGTGCAGGTCTTGCACACAGGAAACCAGTTTTCAATTACCAGTTGATATCCAGAAAGCGCAAAGAGCAATTACTAAAATCAAAGCAGCTTTGAGGTAAGCGAGTTAGCTGACATAAGCCCAGAGAGGTGCAATGAAGAAGTAAGTGTCTACTGGTGTGTTCACATCGAACAAGGCAGGCGCGGCGGAGGCATTAACTTTCAATGTCAATTCAATGTAAAGAGGCGATCAGCTGCTGCAGAATTTTGGGGGTGGGCACGGTGAGCTTGATGCGGCACATCAACCATTTAGGGACTCAGATTCTGGTACACAACGTTTTCAGTGGGGCTGTAACGAGTATCCAGGTGCTCGAATACTCGCAATTTGCTCCCAAAAGTTCGAGTACAAATATCTGCGACGTCCAGGATCGCTGATTCGCAATCTTTATAAATAAAGTAAAGTGTAGTAAAATATGATCAAAATGTTATGTGGGAACAATGTATTTTTGCTCTGAAATGCAGATTTATGTAGTATTTTAAGTTTACGAACGAAAACAAAGCCGAAAGTGCTTTGGTATCGTCACCAGAAGTAAACACATCTTTGTGACGGTGAAGCTTCCGGTTTTCAAAGTAAAACTAGCGAGAGCTTTTTTCCGTTCAAAACCTGAGACTGAAGTTCTGCTCACAGACATAACTTCTGAAAAAATTAATTAGCCTTAACATCGGAGCTTTAGCTCCAGTGTTAACATTCTTTTGGTTATGGTAACTCTTCAACATTTTACGCAATTAACAAAACTCCAGCTTATTCTAAAGAAACAGCCTCGCGCTGCTGAAAGGCGGATGTAATCAACGTGAATCAGCTGATTCTGTTGCAAAAAAAAAATATTTTTTTCATACGGGCTCTGCACCAATACTTAATGGCAAGGCAAGTTTATTTGTATAGCACATTTCATGTACAGAGACAATTCAAAGTGCTTTACATAAAACATTAAAAGAAACAAT
>NC_050518.1:1185959-1194268 GCF_002922805.2 Oryzias melastigma
TGTCTGTCTGTTTTGTTGTGTGTCTGTGTGCACGCACGCGCTCCCACGTGTTTCCGTCGGTAAATTAATAAACTAAAAATATTACCTAATGTTTCTTCCAAGAAGAACCGCTCCTCTTCCTCTCTCTCGTTCAAACACAGCTCCATGTCCCGCTCCAGTCTGCCCCCACTGCATTGGGGGCCCCGTCTGCCATGCTTTTTTTTTCCTCCCAAAACCCTGCAGCCCAGCACCTGCTCCGGAGATCTGTGGTGTCCGGGGTGGGGGCTCTTGCGCACTCGTGTCTGTGTGTTTTGATTGTATGCATATTTTCATCTCTACAGTCTGTTTAGACACAAAAACATGATCACATTTGTCAATCGCGGCGTTTTATTGTGAAAAATTGGTTCTATTTTGAAAATAAACCGGATTTTCTCATGTATTTTGATGCAACTTCCTCCCAGTATTGACGTGGAGCGCTCGCGTCTCGCGGAAGAAATAGGTCAGACGGCAAAACGTTGCGCTGCACCGCGCGGACCCTCCGCGTCGCTCCGTGCCTGGTGTGACCGACGCCATAGGTTAACATGGGCGCCAAATGGAAGCGCATGCCGTTCCGCTATCGCGTCCAGTGTGACTCCGGCGTTAGATGGAGGGAACTGATTCGCTGTGGCGACCCCTGAAGGGAAAAGCCGAAAGGAAAAGAAGATCTGGAAGGGATAAATACCAGCATATACATAACTTACACTTTATATGAATTAAAACAACATTTTTAGCTCACATTATTTATGGATTTTGAGCATTATCTTATATACAGTATGTCACAAAAGTGTGTACACCCCTCACATCTCAGCAAACATTTAGTTATATCTTTTCTTAGGACAACACTGCATACATGACTCTTTGACACAATGAACAGTAGTAAGTCTAAAGTTAGTATAGCAGTGTAAATTTATTGTCCCCTCAAAATAAATAAAAATACAGCCAATAATGGCTAAACCCCTGGCAACAAAAGTGAGTACACCCCTACGTGAAAGTGTACAAATTGAGCACAAATTATCATTTTCCTTCCGCTTTGTCGTGTGAGCCATTAGTGTTACACTGTTTTGGGTGTCATCAGTTAGCAGGTGAGTTAAAATTCGGTAAAAAAGCTCTTCCACTCTCTTAACCTGGTCACTGAAAGTTCAACATGCTATCTCTTGGCGTCATCTCTCAGAAGACCCAAAAAAAAAGAATTTGGCTTTACATAAAGATGGCCTAGGCTGTAAGAAAATAGCCAGCACTCTGAAACTGTGCTGCAGCACAGTGGCCGAGATCATCCAGCGCTTTAAGAGAACAGGTTCTTCTCAAAATATGGCTTGCCATGGCCGGCCAAAGAAGCTGAGTGCACGTTGTCAGCGTCATATTCAAAGACTGGTTTTGGAAAACAGACAGATGAGTACGTCCAGCATAGGGGCCTAAACCACATAGAACACCTCTGGGGCATACTGAAGAGGAAGGTGGAGGAGCACAAGGTGTGAAATGTCCACCATCTCCGTTGTGTTGTGATGGAGGAGTGGAAGAGGATTCCACTGGAGACCTGTGATGGTCTGATGAACTCCATGGCCAGGAGACTTCAAGCCGTGCTGGAAAATGATGGTGGCCACACAAAATATTGACATTTCACATTTTTACTTAGGGGTGTACTCACTTTTGTTGCCAGGGGTTTAGCTATTATTGGCTGTATTTTTATTTATTCTGAGGGGACAATAAATTTACACTGCTATACTAACTTTAGACTGACTACTGTTCATTGTGTGAAAGCGTCATTTATGCAGTGTTGTCATTTTGTAGCCAAAAGAGACAGTTGTTTTAGTGAGCCAATGCAAAAGAGATGAATCTCTGAAAAAAGCTAGAACTACTATCGCTACAGTGGTGAGAAACAAGGAAAGACTGTTTTTACTCTTTCCGAAAGTTTTAGGTAGACAGCATGAAGCCAAATAAATGAAGGTGTCACTTAACAGTGTTACTTATCCCGTTGATAAGCAACTTGAGTTTTTTTCAGAAAAAATGTGCATAGTATTTCTTTTAAATCAAATATTTAATTTGATACAACAAATGTATCAAATAGTTCAGATAAGCCACTTGAGTTTTTTTTCAGGAAATATGTGCGCACTATTAATTTTTTTGCATCAAATAGTTAATTAAGTCACCCAAAAATGTTCAAAATGTATATAGAAATTACAATTAATTTGTTCTAAATACAGGGAAATAAGCATATTTTTCTATTGTATTCTTAAAAAAAGTTAATAAAGACTAATCATTTTGAAGTTTGTCTTTGTTTTTTTTATTTAATTTTACTAGTTAATATTAATGAATGTGCAATGTTTTGAAGTTGTATATTTGTAACTTGAGTAAATTGACTAAAGATACTGATATTTGCAGAAGAAAGTTGTAAAGGGAGCACAAGTAAGTTGGTAAGTTCTTGACAGGGGGGGGGGTAAGAGAATTGAGTTTAAGAAGCACTGCTTTGAGACAACAGCTGAAACTAGATAAATAGCATTACCTGCTAGTGTGAATACTGTGAAGCTGAATGTGGCCACTGATATGTTCTTTCATGTATTATTAACCTGATTCTTTGAAATAACCCATTTCATTCATTCATTCATTTTAGCACAGCAATAATTAGTTCTATTATAAATCCAACAGCGCAAACAAGACCTTGAAACTTCTTAGCTTTTCATTTACCAATCAAGAAATGTCATACATATGTCTTCAGGGTTGCTGTGGTACCACATGTACTTCAAATTCCAGATCGGACTCTGGGTCAGAAGTGTAAGGCTCTACAACATGCACAACAATTTGGGAAAAGTTTTGATGTTGTTAATGTTTGTGGGTGAAACGCAGCAAGCTGCCGAGGCCTCTATAGGATGACATCACTAAAGGGGCGGCACACACAAGGAGTGAAATGTTACTTCCGGGTAGGAAAGGGAACTTGCTAAAACAACTCACATTTCATAAAAAAAAATTCTTTAGTGTGCTAAAGGTAACATACTATCAGAGAATATCGTCCAGTTGTGGCCTGTCTCTATTTGACGCTGGTCTCCAACAGCTGCCGGGCGCTGGAGACTTTAAATGGTGGTGGACAGTCATGCAGATGCCAGGTGTCTGTGGTGTTTGTGTTTTAAGCTGCAGAATGCAGGAGCAAGATTGTTAGCAGGAACTAGCAGAAGAGAACACATCTGTGACGAAGAGGCAGAGGCATGTGGATCCATGTGCAAACCAGGTTTTAATGGAGAACACAGGCTGAGGCAAGGCAAGGTCAAAATACAGGCAGAGGTCAAGACACAGAGGCAAACAAGGAGTCGAGGAGGCAGGCAGGAGTCAGAAACCAGAGGCAAACAAGGACTAAACTGCTCAGAAATGACTGCGTGGCAATGCGAGACTTCGCACTGAGGCAGTGACTGCAGGTGGACTAAATACTGGTGGTGATGAGGTGGATTGGAAACAGCTGAGGAGATCTGGCTGGGTGTGGAGGAGTGCAAAGTCAATACTCAGGTGAGCGCTCCCTCTGGTGGTTGGAGAGGGAAGCAGAAGGTTGATCCATGACAACATCACTCCTGGGTTAGCTTCTCTCCACTGGCTCCCAGTTGAATCCAGAATCAAGTTCAAAATCCTCCTATACCTATAAGGCCCTGAATGGTGTGGCCCCAAAGATCTCATAGTACCGTACCAACCAATCAGAACACTTCGTTCACAAAATGCTGGACTGCTTGTAGTTCCTAGAATTTCTAAAAGTACAGTTGGAGATAGAACCTTCAGCCACCAAGATCCTGTCTTATGGAATAAGCTCCCAGCTCATGTAAAAGAGGTAAAAACAGTATCAGCATTCAACGTTCAAACATTCATTTTTGGACAGGCCTATTGCCAGACTAACTAGTAATCACAGAATATTTAACTTCCTTACCTCAACAACTGCAATAAAGTTTGGGGGAATCATCATTTTCATTACATCGTTTTATTATATCTGTTGGGAAAAGGGAGGACCGTTTCCTCGGACTGGGACTTCTACATCCGCGACAGGACTCCGGTCAAAGAGGGACAAGACAAGAGGAGCAGTTTTTAACCATTTATCTGCTATTTTTCACACTTTACAATGCCAACAGCGAACGTACAGATAGCGTGCCTTTTTCTCTCTGCGCATGCGCTCTGCACATGCATTCATCTGCGTAGGACCCCTGGCTGTCCACTAAAGGGCCTGAACAAAAATAAGAAAAACAGTGCAGAATTTACAACAATATCTATTCCTTGTATATTCCTTGTATATATACTGTACTTGGCCAATAAAGCTGATTCTGATTATACATATTTCTCTGCAAAGCTAAGTAGAAGGAAGATGGTTTCATAAACCTAACCAAGTCAGCCCATTCTCCCTGCTGTGGCTTACGTCTACTTAGTATAATATTATAAGAATATTGATATGTTTAAAATGTAGATTTTCCATTCTTGTGGTTTTATAATAACCATCCGTTATATATGCTATATTTCATGCAAATTACTATTAACATGGTTGAATTAAATTTTAATAACAATACCAATTAGTTTTTAGGAAGCTGCTAGAAGTTAGAAGCTGGTGAAAGTATGATGGACTGGGGTTCTGTCCTCTACTTCTGTCTACTCCTCTATTATTTATCATTCATTTTTCATTTAGTTCACCATGCCTCTGTTTGGTGCACTGCGATTCATGTGTTGTCCTTCTTTCCAACTCTCCTCTGGGGGAGCGGGAGAAATTCCAGATGGCTCGTCTGTGTGCTTGTTCTTGGCAGTGGACCTCGCCTCTGGCTCTTCTCGCGGCCCCAGCTGTCCCTCAGCTCGATCTGGATGAAGCCCATCTGCTACACTTTTAAAACATGTAGTTGTAGAGTTAGATAAGCTAATTCTTCTTTAACAGTCCTGGTTCATCATCTGTCCATCCTGGGGGACTATACCTCCTTCCTGTGGACAACCCCGAGTTTCCTCCTTATTGACTCAGACAAAAGTTTTTTTTTCTTTTTCTTTCTTTTTTGAATTTTTCCTGACTGAGGAGGGTCTAATGGCAGGGATGCCCAGTTTAGTTTAGTCTATTTAAGTAAGTAAACTTTATTTATATTTCATAGAAAAAATCACAAAGTCCCTTACAGAGTTTATCAATCAGCTATTTGTTTATATTTTATGAGTGATTTTATCCTTTTGGACAATTATCGATGTCAAACCCATAATATTAATGAAATAAAATTGTCTGCATTTCGTCCAAATTTAACCACCTACCTGTCTCAACATTTTTTGAATAAATGCCTGGGCTACTTTTAGAAGACATAAACTATGAATAATGGATATAGTTTTCTCTGAAAGGCTAAGAATAGCATGATATAGGCCCTTTAAATTTGGGCACTAACTGTCCTCCATACCCTGTTCTGAATAAGGTATAGTCATCCATTTTGGAGTTTAGACCCTTAAAGAAAGCTTACAATTAATAATTATTTTTGTTTATTTGATCTGAACGACCCCCCTCCCCGTTTTGTTAAACTTGTTAAATCGACTTCATTTTGTTACTAATCGCACTCCATACAGAGCGCCCGCAGGCAGCTACAGATGCACCGCTGATGCAAAAGGGGATTTACCCAGCAACGTGGAAACAACAAAAAAAGATCTGCATCCTTTTTGTCTCCTGTTCTCGTGGGGAAGGACAGATCCTTCAATAATAACAGGAGGATAAAGACGTTTTTGACGGTAAGGTTCATAGATCTGATGCGTGTCTGATGGATGCTCCGCCGTCTGCTCAGCATCCACTAATACTATAATCTGCTTAGTTTTCACTGAACATAGACAATTTTTGATATTTTTTTTCTTGTTTATGTTAGCAAACCCGCGGCTGCTCGTCCTCTGCGTTTTTCGTCTCTTATATTAAACGCACCGAGGCAGCAACGAGTGGAAAATCGTTTGGCTCCTCGTGACATTTGCGCTGAAATAAGAGCATCCGCATCGAAAGAGCATCGCGCCCGAACCCGGATGAGCTCCGAGTCAGACGCAGACAGCTCTAGCTTCTGTCACTGCATTTGCAAACCGCAGCAGGCACGCGCGTTGATGGCGTCCTGCATCGTGTAGACTCCGCTTCCTGCTCCTGCAATGGCTGCGTGAACGGAGCGCGCGCCTCAGCCCTCGGGCTCGTTTGGATAAACGCAAACAAGAGATAGGACGCGCTCTCAGGTAAACTTTGCCCTTTTTTCTGTAACTGTCATATTCTGAGCACACGCCCATCTATTTCAGATCTTTATCAGGGGATTTAAGTTTTTTTTTTCCGTTTCCTCCTCACAAGACTTTATATTCATAACTAGATTTGCGACTTTTTCAAAACAACTTTAAGCTTCAACAGACCCTGATTTCAGTTGCGCAAAAATACAGACCCAACCTGGCCAACTGGAGTCACCCCATATCATAATACTGCCCCCTCAGGCTGTGTTAATGTTGATTTTTTTAGTTTTCTGTCAAGATTATTTGTTTCATTCATTCTTATGCATGTTTCAGTCTTGATTTACATGATGCTGGCATCAGTTGAAACTATGATTTCTTGAACATTTAAAGATCTGGTATAAAATCACCAACAATCACCAACTCTTCTTCAATGGGAGGAGCATATGAATGTGGCATTAGCATACTACAAAAGCATGCAACTCATTGATTTTTTTTAAGTCTTTACCTTTTCTTATAGTTAGAATTATGACTGTTACATTCAGAACTTTTGATTTCCGTCTTTTGTTTGCTCACTTTATGAAAATAAGATTTAGTAATGGGGAACATGGCGAGCAAAAATACACTATTTAGTTTAAACTTTGTTTAAAGTTAAACTGGCATTTTGAGTGGTTAAAAAGCTGCGAAAGACTTTACTAGCTGTGCTCTAATTGATATCACCTTTATGGAACACAGAGCTGCAGGGTTTACTGGTGCAGAAACCACTGGTGTCTGTAGGTGTGAGACTCTGGATGACTGATAGAGCTGATGACTCTAGACTTGTTTCGTCAGTCTCTACACTTGGCGATATCCAGCTTGCACCAGACACCCTTAAGACTCCTCAGACTGGCACAAAATTAATAAAATATGTGTTGTGAAAAATGTCATATTGAATTGTCAAAAGCGTATTGAACAGTTCGGTTTTATATTGAATATTGTGGCGTCCTTACAGTGTTGGAACTGCAGCCACAACTGTGAAAAAAAAAAAGTAACAGCTAGTGCTGGGCGATATGGAAAAAAAAAATCACTTTATAAATTATTTTATATCAAAATATCGATTTATATCACAAAATAAAACAGTAAAAAGCTCTTGTTAGTTTCACTTTGAAAACAGGAAGCTTCACTGACACTTTATTTTGAAAGACTTGTTTACTTCCGGTGACAGTAATGCCGCTCATTCGACTTTGTTTCAGTTAATAAATTAAAATCCAACATTATACCGTATTTCAGAGCCATCAGTAGTTTACTACATGATAATTCACTAAACTACTATATTTAAAAAGATCAATCAGCGATTTGGACACCGCCAATATTTGTACTAGAATTTTTGGGTGCAGATTGAGAGAATCTGAGTGTTCAGATACTCATTGCAGTCCTGTTCCACAGCTTGGTTTATCTTATATTTTTTGTAATCTCATATGTTCATGTTTGGTTTGTGGACTTTCTTTGAGTGATAGAAGGTTTGTTGTCTTAACATCGGCGCAGGAATAGCCTCCTGGCATCGTTTACATATTGCTGTCTTCTGCTCCATGTTTTAACCGTCTGACTCTAGAATGCAGTCAAATCACAGACGTACCCCTCTTTTGCTGAAAGTGCTTCTTCTTAGGCTGACTGCAGTGGTGTTTGTGTCTGTTTCAAGTCAGGGAAACAACTTCAAGCTTTTCTGCGTCCATCGTTCTGCACTTGTGTTAAGTAACGTGTCATATCGCCCAGCACTAATAACAGAATTAAATATCAGAACTATAAATCAGTGTAAAGAGCTAGATGGTGAAGAACTGAGTAGAGCCTCTGGGTAAACCCCTTATAATGTATCAGGGTTTTGGACGCGTCACATCCAAATCGTTGTCTGTCCTTTTCAATCTGTTTAGTTGATTAAAGGTGAGACATTCAGCAAAAATTTTAATCATCAAATTCAGAATCAAAGGCAAACCTTTTAAAGGGTTAGTAATGGGGTTGTGGGTCATTTTTGGTGTTAACTGTATTTTGCCTTATATTTACCATTTCCAAATGTTTTGGCGTGTTTTGAGCAAGAAATATTGAAATAAAACAGCCTTTTTGAGGCCAAATTTGGCAAACCTGTCTCTTCCGGG